>NC_141539.1:10092500-10357500 GCF_021556685.1 Rattus norvegicus | reverse complement strand
AACCACACAGCATGGGCTGGATGTTCGCTAAGTTTACATCTTCAGTAAAGTACATCATGGGACATATATTATTTCTTCTACTGTAAGAACTATTCCCCATTAAAAATAAATGCTGGTGTAGTTGAATAAATGAATATGAAAGTAAATATTCGGGTGGAAATGTACAGGGAAGGCTCAGTTCTCCAGAGAATATGTCCCTCGCCCTGGAAATTGACAAGGAACATTGTAGGTTTGCGATTCTGAAATTTAGTTATTTATAAGTCACTTTAGCATCCTGACAAGCAGCAGATCTGGCTCAAGCAGGCTGGAGTAAATCCTGAGACTGGTCATTTTCTGGAAATCACAGATGATCCTGATTGGCGAGCCTGAAAATTACATCTTGAACAGTGAGTTATGATATACAAAGAGGCTTCAAGGATGGAAACGTGTAATAATGCAGAATGGAAATTACATGGAGTCTCTGTTTAGACTTCCTAAAGTGAAATAATAACTTATCACTACATGCTTCTTTCAGCCCTCATCTGAGAAGCTTCTATTTACAGTAGATAGCAACACGGAGACTTACCCCTGGCTAAAGGTACAGAGAATAAGAATTTACAGAATGAAATGGACCATATATTCCCTGCCCGTTCCTCCTAAACCTACAGGTTCCATGATCACTGTAGAATAGGGAGTAGAAAATTTGTAAATGTCAGAGGTAATGGATTTCTACAAAGAAGCAGTGTCTTTAGGGCATAGCAAAGCAGATGAAATGAATAACACACCTTGGTTGTGACAGTGTTCAAGACTTGTGCAAGCACAAACCAGAACAATGTCGAGCATAAGTGAATTGTGCATAAAACCCAACTCCTAGCTGCCATGTTATTGGCAACATTACCTACTGGGAATGGGCGTTTCTGTGTTTTCTATTGAAGTCCAAGTATTCAAGAATATTTGTGCAGCACACCAAGGAGAGGTAAAGGGACATACATTTGGGTGGAAAGAGGACAGTCATAGAATAGTGAGGAGTTGGAAGACAGAAAGCTGTACCAATTCTCAATTAATTAACAAAATTAAAAAGAGAAAGCAATTTGCTTAAATAAAAATTCCACTAATTTACACCTTGTACCAATTTCTTAACAATAAACAAATTCAAGATGGAAAGAAGGAAGGAAGGAAGGAAGGAAGAGGAAGAGGAAGAGGAAAGAGGTGAATTATTTCCGGTTCTGTGTCTATTATCTTCAAGTTTAAAAGCAGGCTCTATTGCTTTATAGCAGGCACAGCAATGAAACTAGATACAATAGAACATTTAGTGCTCAGCCTTTCCTCCCTAGGATCCAGGCTCCATGGTCACTGTGCAAGAGAAAGTAGAAAGATGGCAAACGTCGGGTGCGATGGATTTCTACAAAGGAGCAATGTCTCAGGTTTGGGGGTTACTGAGGCCTTTGCAGCAAGGTTTCCTTTCCAAAGGCTGCAGAGTCTATAATGATGTTAAATAGCACATCGTGTACTTATTGAAGCACAGTCCTGAGTGTATTTTAATCACTAAGGAAGGTTATCTTTGCACATACAGTAGCATTTCAAATGGGCTCCTTCTTATGTGAGAAACGCTGTTGCATTATTTCAGTGGCTAATAGACTTCCTGCTCTGCTCTAAACTTGTATCTGCCATCTGTGTAATAATTCATGGCTCCCTATGTTCCTGACACAGAGCTCTCTGTCACCTGATCCTAGTCGGAACTGCTCCACATATTAATTTGGAAATTGGCATATAGTAATTGAATCTTGAAGAGTCACCACATCATTTTATGCTTCATTAACAACATTAAGATACCTAAATATTAAGTTTTCTTTTTTTTGGAAAATAGAGTCACCAGATTTTTTTCTAACTTAATAAACCCATACCAACAATTCAAATGTATTCAATTCTTCTGGTTTAGTTTTCAGGGCTGGTTGTGAAAATGTAAGTGAATGTCCCATGGCTTTATGTTATCTATGCAAGGTAAGTGGAAGCGACCACTACTTGTCTGCATAAGTTCTGCCGACAAATCTCAAAAGGAAGAGTCTGGAGTTTCACCGCCGCCATAATCACAGCTATCTTTGCCATGTCTAAGGCCTGTGGCAGGGATTAGGATGGTGTGAAATCTCACCATAGACAATGAGTTGTTCAAAGAGAAGGTTCATTTTAAAAACTAAATCTATCATTTGAATGTAAAATGTAAGAGTGACTTTTCCAGGTTGAAAGGAGACTTAATCCTAGCTCAAGAGATTTAGTTTCAAAATCCCAATTCAGATAACAAGGCCCAAGGAGGTACCAAGGAGGAGCGCACAGCAAACTTCTGGCTTTGCCCATCAATCCTCCCAGCTGCCACCTAACCAGCGCATTTCAATACCGCTTTTCTGTATTTATTTGAGTCGTTTTTGTATTTCCATTTTGATCCTAACAGAGCTTTCTGCTAGAATTCAAGCAGAATAATACAAAAGAGCGTTTTCATAAATACCCCATGCAAAAGCGGTGTCTTGGGGTTGTTTCTCCCATATTGTTGGCTTCATGCAAACAGGACCTGTACGCTTTCAAACCCTCAGCTGACTCTTTCTAACCCCACTAGATGTGCTGAGAGCAGAAGCTCGCCGAGCGCTGCTGGACTGTCCACCAGGAAGCTCACCAGAGCGCTGCTGGGCTGTCCACCAGGAAGCTCACCAGAGCGCTGCTGGGCTGTCCACCAGGAAGCTCACCAGAGCGCTGCTGGGCTGTCCACCAGGAAGCTCACCAGAGCGCTGCTGGGCTGTCCACCAGGAAGCTCACCAGAGCGCTGCTGGGCTGTCCACCAGGAAGCCAGTAATGAAGAAGGGAGTGAAAACATGATCTCATTCAAGATTTGTGATTTTCCACTTTGCTTCCTGTATATATGCACACTAAGTTTATTCTAATTCTTAGAACACTCTCAAAGAAAACTTAGTTAAGATAAATAAATATATCAATAAAATCTGAAAAGTCATTTCAAAAAAGGTTACAATGTACTAAACCTTTCTGACAAATGATTGAATATTATGAAAATGTCTAAGATCCTAATACATAATACACATAAACCATACACACATACACACACATACACACACAGATACACACACGTACGCACACACATGCACATGCACACAGACGCACAGGTGCAGATACACACATTCACTCACATCGTTTGTATTAGGGCAAAACGTAGACCCTAGGATGAGAAAATGGATAGTAGTAAATCATTATTCGCAACACTATTTCTGATTTACTTTTACATATGTGCATGGTAACTTCATCCTGAACAGTTTTGAGGGCTAATTACTCTTAAAACTCATCATTCTGCTGTAGAATGACATTGTACAGTGTGGATAATACAGGATTTCAGTACAGACATCCTTTCTCAGGCTTAGATTGTCGGCATATAGATAAATATTTCATTACAGTATATAACACACTCATTGAATTTACTGATTTGATAATGCTATTCTCTAGATCCCTTTTGGAATTTATTACAACAAACCAAGCTAAGGCATTAAAAATAAGCTTTTCACATATTGATAAATAAATCTCTCATTTTTTCAGTCTCCACTGTGTTCTTCAATATGGCCATGAAAATTATACTTCCATTGAAGCACATAAGGGATTCTCAGGGAATCTCTGACCACTTGCAAGGATCCAGGCACTAACCACGACCTATATAATTTACTGATGTTTGAGCTTAGACTGCAGTAGTAATGACAGAAGGTGTTTCTTGTTAAACGACTGCAAGATGCCAGGCATGAAAGCAGCGTCCTCGTCTCACCTGGAAACTGTGCACATTTTAGGGCTGATGAAAGCAAACTTGAAGAGACTTAACAATGGCCACCAGGGTAGCTAGCAGTAGAACTTGGTTAAATGCAAGTAAACCATATGAAACAGAATCCCCGTAAACCCTGCCAGAGTTATTTACAGTTCTGTATGAAACAGCAAACAAAAAGCAGAGGAAAACCCATTAAAAAACAAATCAATAAGGACAGTTTTCTTCTGACTGTACTCCTGCGAAGGCTTTGCAGTGCAAGTGCTACAGTAGCTGAATTTCCTAAGTGTCTCTTGGTTGTAGCTTACACTGAACACAACCAGTGTGGCCCTTGTGTTTAGCAACCTTTGTGTCTAGGCAGCCAAGCTCTGCTGTAGATGATAAGCTTGCAGCTTAAGTATCTCCTTAAAAGTCCATTCGTTTATCAAAACCTATTCATACTTTTTGAGGAGCATCTTTCCTCACTCATCTGAATGTGGCAATGAATCAAAGCGCCTTCTCTTCTGATTCCAGAGGTGATAATGGAGACTCTTGGATCTTCACCTGGGGCTGGAAGATGTCTTCTCAGTGCTCTTGAGACCACAGGGCTAATTTTCCCAAGTAAAAATTCTCCTCTGAGGAACTGCATTAATAATGAGGTCCACAGCAAAGCCTGACAATTGACTGCTCTAATTATCTTAAGTGGCCTAGCATGAAGTTCCCCTCCCAAATGGCCTCTCTGGAAGCCAGCACACAAGTGAACTGGGATCGTTCTCCCCTTGCTAATTTCACAAACATGGGCCTCTGCTCTTTGTGTTTGGCTATCAAGAAGACATTCTGAACGCTTCTGACAAGACCTGCTCCCAAAGAAGGGGTATGCAGAGACGTACCTAGGTGCAGGCTACAATTTCTAGTGTGTTCCCTGAGTACTGCCAGCACAAATACTCATCCAGTTCTGAGAAACAGCAGCCATCATGGTCCTAGAAATTTCTGCCAAAATTGGTCTAGATCTGTGTGCAGTGTGAGCCCATTCCCCAGGCTTTGGAAAATACATCTTTTGAGAGCCTTGAATACGCCAGCTATTGTTATTTCCTTCCTTTTCCTCCTTTCTTTTGTTGTTGTTGCTGTTTATAAGTTTATTTGACACTCAGCAGCTAGATCTTGCCCACACTGGCTATCTGTAGACTTGGACATTGTAACAGGGAGAGCTACCAAAGTATAAAATTGTCTTAGTCATCTTTCTCATTACATTTCCTGGATGAATGTACAGGGGTATGATATGCTATATTCCTTATTTCTTAGGAAGCCACCTAAATGCAGGTAAACAAGCAGGTTTCTGGTAGGCTCACACCGGAAAAAGGAACTCATTTTATTTTTCTGCAGCTCTCCTGAGCAATTTAGCCCGGAAAGATTATTATCCCTTCCTTTCTCTAAAGAGCTAGAGAGGAATCTACTGGAAGGAATCTACACTGAGACATCTTTAGTAATCAATCTACTGAAGAATTTTTAGTGCACTTACAATTCTGTTCATTATCTGGACCAGTGTTGACTTGGAACTTGTATCTTCCAGACATTCTAGATACAAGACATGAAAAAGCCAACATAAACCATCTGAACTCTTGCAGTTTTCACAGTGGCATGAATGGGTAAACAAAAAGGGAGAAATAAATAAAATTGTAAGTTAAAGATTAAAAAAAAAGGGTGAACAGGTGACCTGGGAAGAGTGGCCAGAATATAAAAAGTACTAAAAACGTGACCTTATACACCAAAGGAAGTTAGGCAAAGAGCCGTGATATCTTAAACAAAAAACATCCCAGGCCACCAGATAGTAAGGTGCAGAGCAAAAATAATCAGAACAGGTAGAGAAGGCCAACACAGTTAGAGTGACTGGGGAGGGAACAGCTCACATTATGTCAGAATTCACAGGGCACTGGAAAGTTTTGACTTTTCCTCTGGGCAAGGTTAGATAGATTTCAAAGAGTCTGAAGGGACTATTGATTTCACTAGGTTTAAGCTTTAGAATGTTCTAAACAGGCATGGTGAGGCACATCTTTATTCCAGCACCCAGGAAGCAAAGGAAGGCAGGTTCTGTGTGAGTGAGAGATCAGATTTATTTACATAGCAGATTCAAGGACAGCCAGACCTTTTAGAAAGACCCTAAATTAAAAAAAAATAAAGTTTATAAAGTTTGTCTTCAGGTACAAAGGGCCCTAGTAGACTGCTCTGTTGGCAAGAGATGGTTAGTATTGGGTAGATTTTAATGAAAATCACGTCATAGTAAAGTGTGCCCAGAAGATTACTGACGGAAGAGTGTGAGTGCAGTAAACTGTAAGCACACACAGGCAGTTGTTTTACAACGCAACACAAGTGTTGAATCTGCTGAAGAGATGCTGTGGAGACCTGGTGATCCACAGGTTATCATGTGGGGTTTTGGCAGTTAAAATCAGTACATAGTTGACTGATAGGTAGGGCATATGAATTCAGTAGATGGTGGAAATATCAAAGCTTATGTTATAGTCCCAGAAGAGACTGGGGTGTCCAGGGGCCTGAGTATGAAACAGAAGAGGAGCGGAGGCTCTTGGGCTTCTAATAATTCCATGCAATGGATTTGAGGAAGGGCCAGAAACAGAGCTACAAGATGAGCAGAGGAAAGTGTGGGGTTCAGGGTTTAGACTCCAAGCAAGGCCATGTTCCAGGAGCTGTGATGAGGAGAAGGTGTTGGCTGCTTCTGTTCGGGAGATGTGGATGAACTGGTGATGAGAGCGACAGCTCCGGCTGTCCCGAGTAACAGTACTGAGTAAGTTTGTACCCTAACCCACATCTGCAGTTTCAGCACTGGAAAGTTTCCAGGAGTTTTGTCCTTTCTAGGATGTCTTATAAAGTAAATTATACTTTTATTATATAAAAACTGGTCTCTTGGATAAATATTTACAAACCCTAAGTTAAAGAAACCAGAATGATCTTCTACATAACACGATCCCCAAATGTCCTGTGATAGCCTTCTAGGACTTCAGCATCTAGGACTTCATTGCTCTTTTGAGCATATTCAACTAGGGATTCAGAGTTTACCACACATCTGTCACCAAGCCTGTCTTCTCTCAAGCACTATTTGGAATAGCTCTGTGGCTGCACCCCATTCAGACACACAGACCAATAAATATGCTGATCCGTGCAGACCCACGGCTAATAAAAAAGCAGCTTCGGAACCGGCTCTGCCCCTCAACACAAGATTCTGTCGATTTACTAAAGCAAGATAACAATCCTATGTGTGAAGTCCCAAAGTCAGTTATCAGCAGTTTGAAAATCAGTAGTTCTGTATGAATGCAAACCGCACGTGCACTCCGATGAAATCAATTTTGTGTTTGTTTCAAAATGTCTTTGTAACACAGAAGCAAATCTCTAGATTTTTCTCTCTCACCTACATTCAGTCACAGAAAATTAGACATTTTTTCAAAATGACCCAGAAACTGAAAAAAATAGATAAAACTAGAATAACCCAGTGACAAGAATAGCAGCAACAAGACAGCAGCGAAAAACCTTTATATTATTTCCATAAAGATCCACACTAAGCCCCTACCTTTAATATTAATATTTTGTGTTATAGACAATCTTTAAAGTTAATGAAATTTTTATTTGTATAATGATAAAAAGATATAAATACCAAGTTGCAGATGGCATGGAAACTAGTGAAAAAAAAAGAATTAAAGAAAAGAAAATAGGTATTTTCTACAGAGTTGAACATAAATATGCACTTACATTTACAGTAAGGTATTATTAGGCTGGACCCTGGTATTTTTCAAAGTGACCTTTGTAAGTTGCTCCTAGTATTCACCACATTCCTGTGCTTTCTGTGGCACAACCTAACTAGGACATTTTAACAAAAGGCACCTTTTTGTTTTGGAAAATCGCGAGTGACTTATGACTGACCTGTTTACTGCGCTAGAAAATGTGCTACTTTATTCAAGAGACCATAGGAAGGGACACAGAAAGGACCATAGCAAGGAAAAAGAAAATGACAGTCCTGGGGATAAGGACGTATTCCTTCCATTTTGGCACCAGGACTAACTATTAAAAGGCTGCTACCAGGAGGGATTTTAAATAATGCCCTTTTCAGCATACAATTTTAACACAGACATTTACATATTGTGTTCGCAACACGTATTAGAATTGCTCTCTCTGCTATGGATGTGTCTGATTGACCTTGAATAAATGTCAAGAAAACCCCCACTCCTGTCCTTTTATTTTTTACTATGCAAATGATTCCTCCTCCCTCATGGTTAACTCTTTTACCATTGTACACACATTGTTTAAGTGGTAGGTACAGGCACAAATCGGGAGATAGTAGAGAAGACTCTATGATAGTTTAAATTTAAGGGAGAGCCTTGGTTGGAAGAAGTATTGGTGCTGCTTAGACAACTGATATAGTTGTGTTTCCTGTGGATTTGCTGAATTTACAACTTTAGAAATGGAACTGAGATAGGTTGAAAGCGAAATTAGAGGGTGAATAATTTCCTGTCTTTGGAGTCAGTATATTTTATTATTAGACACTCATTCTCAGCCTACACTGGAAACTACTTTAAGCAAATGGAGATTGGTTTTCTTTTCTTTTCTTTTCTTCAAGGGGGCATCTCATTAACATTAATAGAAACTATGCCCTGGAAAATCCATTAACATTAATGGAAGCTATGCATAGAAAAAGTCTTAGATTAGTTTTCGTCTTTTAAGGAGCTTATGCACTGGCTGGCTGTCCTAAAAAGACAGGACAGGAAGATACTAATCACATTTTGCTTCATTTCTTTAAATTATATATTTCATTAAATTATATTTAATAAATCCTGAGTTGGAAAAGGCACAAGAAAACTTAAGCTGCAATAATATTTACCCACTAAACCGGGAGCTCTCCCCGCCGTGTGACTTACTGAAAGTCACTTGGAATGTTATATGACCATGACTCTCTGGAGCATCCTCTCTGTGCTCGCAGTTAGGCTGCCTGCCAGGAGTTGAAATGATTAGCAGTAAATACAAATTTAATAGCTCTGCTTTGCAGTTCCCCAGCCACTCTTGGTTCCTCTCTACGCTGGGGAGACAGATGATATGAATCAGAGCTTATCAACTCTACATATGACAGTAGTGGAGTCCAAATTAAAACAAAAGAGAACACTAAAAAGACAAGGTAAAACTGAAGTGGATTTTCCTTAGTTAATATTCACTTTATTTTTAGACCTAAACACTGCTCATATTTAAAAAATAAATAACGTGAACTCAAAGCATCACCATATCATATATTACCACACATTTACATATAGTTTATATGTATATAAACGTGTATATGTATTTATATGGATATTTATAAATTTTATATAAATATAATTTACATGTAAATATATATGTATACACACATATATATGATGATAATGTTTAAAACTTTAAATAGCAGGGTGTTTTAGGATTTTGTTTTGCTTTGTTTTAATCTAATTCACAAAGGAATTGTGGATAATATTTTTTAACCAACCTTGTCCTACCATTGTTTCTCTGTGTCAGATTTAGATCTATAACAATCTTCTGACCGTCCTTTGTTTGCTTCATCATGACAGGGCTACATGAGCATGGCAGCAGATATTGCTTTACCGGGTTTTTCTCCTCTTGATTCCATATCCCACAGTTTCCCACTTTCCCTTCCAACTGGGGGACACAAGAATCAGAAAATAGCAAAGACCAAGAAGTCATGACTTGCCACAACACAGCGGTAACAAGTGTACAATGTAAAGTCTCTCTCTCTCTCTCTCTCTCTCTCTCTCTCTCTCTCTCTCTCTCTCTCTCCCTCCCTCCCTCCCTCCCTCCCTCTCTCTCTCTCTCTCTCTCTCTCTCTCTCTCTCTCTCTCTCTCTCTCTCTCTGTCTGTGTGTGTGTTTAGTAACAGTTTTAAATAGTATAAACGTATCTCCACATACAATAAAGGTTTTTTTGTATTAAGGAAAGAGAACAGTCTTAAGGGTAAAGGGTTGATAAGTACTAGGGAGGATCACATAAAGATAACTCAGTAACAGAATGACCTTTCACTATGCAGATGTTACTGTAACTGTGGTATGTAACATCCTCCAAGCCTTTGCAGTGAGTTCCTCCCTTCCTCATTTCATCTGGCAAACAGCTGTCAGATTTGCTTCCCAATAAGAGGAAATTACAAAGGCAGCATCCTGGGCACACAGGTTAAGAGCTCACTGCACTGCCCAGTATGGCAGAGCTTTCTCATCAGGGTCAGTTGTTTTCCTTGCTCACCATGCCTTCCTCCAGGAAAGGAAGTCTATGAGATCAGTGGTTCTAGACAATCACATGCAGAAATGGAAAGAGAGAGACAAGGAGTCCTAATGGCATTGTGTTCTTGGATTCCGGGACCCACACATTAGAAGCATTAGCCAGAATACCTTCTCCTCTGAAGGTATTCCAACACACGCTGTGACAGCAAGAACTTGTGTGTCCAAGGCCCTGTAGACTTCAGCATGGTTTATCAATAACAGACAGAGCTTACAGTGCAAATGTTTGCACAGATATCTACACCAATGCAGTTCAGAGAGATATGGATGGCTTGCCTTGTTGGAAAAAGAAAGGGGTGGAGGGGAGCCAGGGAATACAATTAATCTCACTCTGATTGCTAGGAGCTATCTGATGTTTAAACAGGAGGAACATAAATTGCTTGAAACCAAAGACTCAGAAGAAGGAAAGTATTAAAAAAAATAAACAAAGCTATCACAAACTCTAAACCAAACTGAAGACAATTAAATCCTCCTGGTGATAAAGCTCAAAGGAAACCATTCTGATTTTGTTCATCTGTTAGACAATGCCACAAAACCAAACAAACAAGAGAAGCTAGCCTAGTCAAATATCTCGCTTTTACATTTGATTGAATAATAAAGCATTTTCTCTTGGAGTCCAACTGATGAAAAACTGGAAATGGAAACAAAGTGCCATTCATTTCAAAGCTTCTTTCATTTTCTCTGCATAAACTAGATAATTGGATGCAGTTCTGACTACTTTATATCCAGTCTCAGTAAAACTGGATACAATTTAGTGAGGCCAAATGAGGAAAAGCCCATTACTTAGGCAGCTTCCCACCTGTATGCATCTAAAATGGTAGTATTTCTTTTGGAAAGAAAATAAAATTTCAGTTTATATAGGACTATCGCATTAAAATATGATAATTATTAGATACCCAGAATGGGAAAGTAATTATAAACTTAAAGGAAAAACTTAATTTTTCTACAAATGTGCTGTTTCATGCAAGTCATGGGAAGGAATCTGGATTAAATCGTTGGTTTAAAAGGCACTCACTATAACCTCCATGCCGAAATTACAGAAGTCCTCTTGGACTATGCTAAGATGAGAATGTGCCCAGGTAACAGTAATGTTGACTCTTCTATAAAGGCTGAAATTAATAACAATAAAAGGAGTTATTCTGATGCTCTAGAAAAATTGTCGAGGCTGTCTTAGAATTTTTTTCTTGAATTTATTCCAAAACATAATTTAAACACCTGATTCTTGGGAGGAAAATGGCCCTAAAATTCCTTTATATTGTGGTCATAAGGTTGGTAGTCAAAAATGCCAGGTAGCATGGTAAAACACAAAGCATACTCCGGCTTCCTCTTCCTGACATAACAGCTCTAAAGCAGGTCGTTACCCCATGTTATAAATGAAGAACTCATGAATGAAGATTTCTCCAGGGCCCCTTCATGGTATAAATTGATGTTGTAACATCTAGGGATAACCTTAGTGGCACATGGAGAAAACTGAAAGCTCCTGTCAACCCTTTGCCCATCATCCAACCCTGTTTCCTGGAGATGCTCAACCAAGGCGTGCCAGGAATCTTTACTAGGAGTGACCTTGCTCTGCCTCAGACTCACTAAGGTTTCTTCAGTGTCAAGAAGAATCACTGAACAAAGGCACAGCCCAACAAACAGTAGCATCCCTTTTTCCGTAAGGACTGTTGGTAGAGAATGCCTCTCCTTTTTAGAGGTGATCATGAATAAGATTTAAGAATAAATCAGAAATAGTTGCGTGTAAATTAGCCTTCTATGTTTATTTGATATATTTACTGTTATCGTGATTTAAGGTTATATTGCTCTTGAAGTCACATTCAGCTTTGTTTGAGTGTTTTTAAAAACCCATGAGGGAAGTGAACAATGGAGGCACATACGGGAGCTTCCAGCAATGAAGCTGAGATCAGACAGCCCACAGTCCGACATCAGCCTTGGCTACAAAGCAAAACTATGCTTCAGAGAAAGAAAGAAGAGGGAAATCTATTTTATTTTTATAGGACTCTCCTTTAAAAGCAAAAGTTCAATGTGGGGTAAAAGTTGCACAGTTCTGGAATATTCTGGGAGGAGGCTATTGTTTCAAAGACTTTGTGTCCATTCGAATATCATTGGCAAAACCTCACTGTTTACTCTTAGTGTGAAGTTCTCTAGAAAGTTTAAACCAGCAAGCTATGAACATCAGCCTTGGAGTCTTGGATTGAACTAGTTACAACCTCACATGTTATCAGGTTCTACTGGCATTGTGGCAATGCCTCGTATACCTCTGCGATCTCTAAAGTGATCGGCACAGAATTGACACTAGGTTCAATAAATGTTCCTCAATACAGGAAGAAATGTTCTTTTGCCACTTACAGTGAGAGCAGTTTTCATCTTCAAAGCACTTTATTCACATTAATTCAGCTATTTATATTTTGCTGATGGGTAAATGGCTAGAGAGGCTAAATGGGCTGTTAAAGGCCAGAGAGGGGAAACCGTGCTTGACAGGAATAGAAAAATGCAATTACTGATTACAGGTCATATGTCTCTGGTATTTTTTTTCAGCAAAATAAATATGAAGAACAACATCTAATGAAAGCCATATAGAGTCTGGTCATTTTGTTGTCTGGACAAGTCCAGAGCCTTTAAAGAAAATACATATTAAATGGTCTCAATAGTTCTATGGAACAGAGATGGACAAAAGTTATTTGTGGTTTCTAGTATGTGTGTGTGTGTGTGTGTGTGTGTGTGTGTGTGTGTGTGTGTGTGTGTGTTATGTTTGTCAACAGTTTTAATATGCTTCATAATATAAGATTATCTCTCACATGTATGGTTATAAAACAATATACAGGTGCTGAGCTGCCTCCGACGTAGATCAAGACACACTTGAACTAAGCTTATTTTGTTTTTGTTTAGTGTGATAAATTTATAGATCAAACACAATAGCCACATCACAATTTCAAAATAAACATTAAGGAGATAGAAAAATCTATAGAATGTTACTACAAATTGACATACTCAGGGGACCCTTAAGGGTACAGTTAACTTCCTTCCTATGTTTCATCAGGACGTAGTTTCCTTTGTCAAACTCTTATTCTCTAAAATTCTCATATTTAGCTGTAGATTTGGAATGAGATTTGGTGGTCATATAAGGCGTCACTGTTCAATTGTATTTCCCCATCAGAAACCCTTGAATTTTCCAGAGTAATATCTATATCTATCTATCTATCTGTCTGTCTGTCTGTCTATCTATCTATCTATCTATCTATCTATCTATCTATCTATCTATCTATCTATCTATCCAATTGTTATGTCATATATTACACCTTAAGCAGTTTTCCCTCTTTTCTCTACTTCCAGTCCCTCTTTTCCAACCACCCTTTCTCTTTTTCCCTTCAGAAAGGCACAGGCCTCCCAGGGATACAAGAAAACATGGCCTAACAAGTTACTATGATACTTGGTACCTCCCCTCACATATTAAGGCTTCTCACTCAGTAAGAAGTAAAGGGTTCCAGAAACAGGCAAAGAGTCAGATAGCTACCACTCCCACTGTTATGAATCCTATAAGAAGACATACAAGAACCTTTGTTACTTCTTAAAAAGAAAAACACAAGAAGCTAAAGAGAAGGCCAAGCGATTAAAGCAAGTATTGCTCTTACAGAAGATAAGGGTACAATTCCCGAGAACAATGGTTTGAAGCTCACAATTATTTAGAATTCTATGCCTTTTGTACTCCATGAACACCTGTGTTCATACACACATGTATCCATACATCAATGCACACATATACACATAATAATATTTTTTAAAAATCCTTTAAATTACATGAAAATGTCTAGTGCATGAACTGATGATAGCAGTCATGGACATTAGTCCAATTATGAAAGTGCTCTAGGTAACGTCTAAAGATTAGCTTTGGGAGCTTCATAACATGCCAGTCACCTATCTCTCCCTTGCTTAAGGCTATGCGATTATCCCATAACAAAGCCTATCCTTACCTTTTTTCTTTTTTTTTTCTTTTTATTAACTTGAGTGTTTCTTATTTACATTTCGAGTGTTATTCCCTTTCCCGGTTTCTGGGCCAACATCCCCCTAATCCCTCCCCCTCCCCTTCCTTATGGGTGCTCCCCTCCCCATCCTCCCCCCATTGCCGCCCTCCCCCCAACAATCACGTTCACTGGGGGTTCAGTCTTGGCAAAACCAAGGGCTTCCCCTTCCACTGGTGATCTTACTAGGATATTCATTGCTACCTATGAGGTCAGAGTCCAGGGTCAGTCCATGTATAGTCTTTAGGTAGTGGCTTAGTCCCTGGAAGCTCTGGTTGCTTGGCATTGTTGTACATATGGGGTCTCGAGCCCCTTCAAGCTCTTCCAGTTCTTTCTCTGATTCCTTCAACGGGGGACCTATTCTCAGTTCAGTGGTTTGCTGCTGGCATTCGCCTCTGTATTTGCTCTATTCTGGCTGTGTCTCTCAGGAGCGATCTACATCCGGCTCCTGTTGGCCTGCACTTCTTTGCTTCATCCATCTTGTCTAATTGGATGGCTGTATATGTATGGGCCACATGTGGGGCAGGCTCTGAATGGGTGTTCCTTCAGTCTCTGTTTTAATCTTTGCCTCTCTCTTCCCTGCCAAGGGTATTACTGTTCCCCTTTTAGAGAAGGAGTGAAGCATTCACATTTTGATCATCCGTCTTGAGTTTCATTTGTTCTAGGCATCTAGGTTAATTCAAGCATTTGGGCTAATAGCCACTTATCAATGAGTGCATACCATGTGTGTTTTTCTGTGATTGGGTTACCTCACTCAGGATGATATTTTCCAGTTCCAACCATTTGCCTACAAATTTCATAAAGTCATTGTTTTTGATAGCTGAGTAGTATTCCATTGTGTAGATGTACCACATTTTCTGTATCCATTCCTCTGTTGAAGGGCATCTGGGTTCTTTCCAGCTTCTGGCTATTATAAATAATGCTGCGATGAACATAGTGGAGCACGTGTCTTTGTTGTATGTTGGAGCATCTTTTGGGTATATGCCCGAGAGAGGTATAGCTGGATCCTCAGGCAGTTCAATGTCCAATTTTCTGAGGAACCTCCAGACTGATTTCCAGAATGGTTTTACCAGTCTGCAATCCCACCAACAATGGAGGAATGTTCCTCTTTATCTGCATCCTCGCCAGCATCTGCTGTCACCTGAGTTTTTGATCTTAGCCATTCTCACTGGTGTGAGGTGAAATCTCAGGGTTGTTTTGATTTGCATTTCCCTTATGACTAAAGATGTTGAACATTTCTTTAGGTGTTTCTTAGCCATTTGGCATTCCTCAGCTGTGATTTCTTTGTTTAGCTCTGAACCCCATTTTTTAATAGGGTTATTTGTCTCCCTGCCTACCTTTACCTTTAAAGAAACAGTTGATGCAAAAAGAGTAACATTTCTATTTTGTCACTAACAGATTATGAATGTAACACTACACTTGGTTTAGGAGTAGATATATTACAAAAGAGGGTACAGTCCAAGGGAAGTAATGAGGAATCCTAAATTAAGACCAAGATATAAAAGGGCTGGTCTTGGTGGTTAATTCTCAAAGGTCAGATGTCCGATGAAGGCAGCAGAGAATTTTGTTCAAAGAATTTTGGATTAGAAAATCTTTCTGTAGATGGCTGGCACTTGACTTGCAAGGCTTGTAGATGTAGGGAGTGACCTCAGTAGGATTCTATTTATCAGTGCACTGATACAAAATACCTTTGTTTTCATGTTTACTAAGTTATCAAGCATGGCCTCCAGAGAAATTAGTTACTTTACCCTTTGTGTAAAGTAGACTGCCATGCCACACCCATCTCTCCACACACCAGGAGAGCATTGCCTGATTTCCCTAGGGTAAAGGGATCAATGGAATTCTTCACAAGTCTTAGATTCTAACCTCAGGGAATTCAAGAGGAAGTTTGTAAAGCATTTAGTACTCTGAAAGGAAAACAAAACAAAAAGACAGTGAAGAAGAAAAGCCTTGTCTCTTGGCAAGGTTAAACAGTCTATCTCTAAGGGTAGCTGGAACTCTACAAATTCTCATGAAGTCATACTTTTAGAGATGAATGAGTCTTAGTTAATTGATATTTACTGTTAACTCTTTAAAGGAACAGGAACCTGAAGAAGTACTACTCTAAATCACATATCTGATGAGAAATCTGAAACTTGCAATACATTTATCTTCTGTGCCTGGAAATTCTTTTTATTCGGGGACCTCCAGTGGATGCCTAATAGAAGTTAATTAGAACCAGGTACTGCTCAGACCTTTTCCAAATCCATGGAGTAAATGCATCTCTTCTACTTGCTTGCTCGTATGAAATTAACTAAACTTGCATACTGATCTGAGCAGAAAATTGCATTCTGGCATGCTTGAGCAGAGGAGCCTCCGATTATAGAAACATCACATTCCTGATACAATGAAAATCTAGTTTCTCTCAGGTTAAGGAAACCAACTAAGGGACCTGAATGTGAAAAATTATTGCATCTACTGATGTCAATTTAACAATGGCATTTTTTGGAAAACAACAAAAATCATTTGAGAAACAATTGGCAACACCCAAGAAAAGTCACAAGAAAAATATGAGCCAGCCAAGGGAAGATAAGAGATATTTCTCCTTTGACTAATAGAAATGCATGAGAATTATTGAAGGTAGTCTGCAGAACCTGTTTGAGAATGAGCCCAGACTAAAAGAAATTTCCTTATATAGTCACTGTCTTGTCTTGGGCTAGGTTTCAGTGTGGAATGTAAACTGGCAGTAGATCTGTACTAAGAAAATTTTCGGAAGGCACAGCATAACCCAGATGGTAAAAGTTCATCAGTGGTCAAGAGAGCGGTTCACAAAACCCAAACAGTAGACACCCGTAGATTCTCAGCCTTATTCCATAGATTAAGCCCAGACACCATCCTCAGAAGGCATTATCTTTCCTCTCTCTTCCCTCCTTACTAGGACTGCAACTTCTCCCTCTAAGATCTTCTAGCTGTGGATGCTACTCTGGGAAATATATTGTATCCCCTTTACACCCACAGACTCAGTTTCAGGTTGCACATGTTCTGATATCTACTGATGGAAGACTCTAATAGCATTAGAAAACCCTAAAGTCACACACTGGTGTATAAGTGGCAGGTAATTACTTAAAATACCAACAGAGATGGATGTCAAATCTATTTTTAAAAATCTGAGCAGAAAGAGACAGTTCAACTCTCTGCCACTCTTTTCCCTAACAATGACTACAAGGTTACTTGGGAATTTCAGACAAGAGAGCAAAAGTTGCTAGACATAATATGACTTTTTGTTTTCAGTCCCAAAGTGTCTGCTAGCTGCTTCAAAGCAACAGAAAATCTCACTGCCTATTATTTAACTTTAGATCAAATTCTTGATAATAATAAGATGTTTAGATTCATTTATAGAACAAATATTTATTTAAGTATTTAACTACACATTGGGTAAAGAATTGAAATAAACTAGAAACAGCTGACTGGAAATGTTCGTTTTCAAAAAACATAAAATATTTAAGCAGCTATAACAGGAGGGATAAGAATAAAATATAATAGTAGGAACTCTGTATCAGACATTACAATAGAAAACCAACTATAGATTCTTCCTGTGTAGAGTGTAGGATATGAACAACCTGCCCACCGATGTTTAATCAAAATAGAGGTGATGGTTTGTTGGTTACATTATCTTAGACTTTCCAGTCAAACATGAGAACATTCATAGATCTGCTAAATGCTATTCTAACAAATCATTTTAGTGAGTGTGGCAAATAGTAGCTTTGCAGGAAAATTGGGATGTAATAGGGAATACAAAAAGCCTACATTCAGTGTTGGCCAGTGTGTGTGTGTGTGTGTGTGTGTGTGTGTGTGTGTGTGTGTGTGTGTGTGTGTGTGTGTCTGTGCCAGTGCATGAACACAATGTTAAATATATGGCTCATACTTGTCACCAGGCAACTGTGCTCCTAACTCTTTGCCCAGGCATCAGTATAAAGATCACTATTTCCTTCTCACTTTCTCTAATATCTCCTTGTTAGGAAGACTCATAGGAATATGTGGTCAGAAATTTTGTCTTTTGTTAAACTTTTCCTTCATAACAAGATCATGTATTTAATTATGGAAGTAATAACAAAACTATATAAGGGAACTGAGTTAGTTTGTAATATGGATGGCTTTTTAGGAAAGAGAATTTTTCTGATAAGTATGATTGAGTGTTTAATGTAATTTGTGTAAATTTTCTAAATCGAGAAACACATTCCTTCTAAGTAGTAGTTCAAGAAATTCTTCAGGTGATTGAAGTTAGGATTCCCATTGGTGTGACTTACAGACAGGAGACGGTGATTTCTTAAGCTGTGTCTTAATCCCACCTTCTGTGTAGTATTGTTAAACATTTCAGAATTTTAAAATTCAGAAAGTGATAAGGGACCGTATCCTAGTAAAGATATGATGCCTGCTTTTCTCTGTTAAGAGGGAGGAAAGGAATCCTGGGTAGATTTCCTGCTTGAAACATGGTCCTGTAGCTTAAGAGCAAAAGGCAAGAAAAATCTCTGACCTAATCAGGCACGACAACCATGGAATCGTATGTGCAAACTGAATTCCAATATGGTATTATTTTTACTGTCCAAAATACATCATGTGGAAAATAGAGTAAACAAAAATAATAACTTGCTTATGTAATATAGTTCCAACTAATAATATGAGAAACTCAGGGCATAAATACAGGCTTATCCAATTTTACACATCTGGAAGTTTCCAAACAGCCTGTTGTACTTTTGAAAGAAAATGAAGAATAATATTTAAGAATTCAACAAGGGATTAATTTTAATTATGCTGTTTGAAATATGAATTGCCAAGGTATTTCTTAAACAAAGTCAAATACTGATAACTATAGAATATATTTATAACAAAATTAATTGAGAATTTTGTTTCAGTAACTTTAAAAGCTAAGGAACAAAGGGGCTTAATTGTCTTTAGCCCAGTACGGGTTAATAGGCTTTGGCTTTAGACTCTCACACTGTGAAGTCATCAATTTTTCCTTGGAAATGCCATATACATACATGTTTTATTTGTTAATTAAATTAAAATCTATATTTCTCAGCATTGGCTAAATTCTAACCTTTACTAGTGATGTTAAAATGCTTTTCAGCAATATGAGCATGGGTGTTAGTGAGCGTTTGGAGAAATGCTAGTTAGTGCTTAAACCAGAATTGCTTGGGGATTATAGCCAGCTGTGAAGCCAGTTTCTGGAGAATCCACTGACCGAAAAGGACAGTGGGCTGTGTGAAAGGGATGTCCACTGCAATAAACCAGCCTTCTTGATTTTGTTACAATCTCATTTTACTTGACTATGAATAGATTTCCCAATTGTGTCTGTCAATTAAAATTAAAAAAGAATAAGTGTAATAACTGAAATGTTTCTCTAAATCCAGGCAGGATAAACCTTCCAAGTAATTAACGTAAAGTCTACCAATAATACAGTTTGCAATTACCCAATTCATTTCTTCATATTATTCCCTGGGTAAATTGCCTGCTTGTCACTCATGAATGAAGTTATTAGCTGGAGAGCAGAGGCTGCAACACTGAGGAGAATGGACTGGTGGCTGCTTATGAAAGAATGCTTGAGAAATAGATTCCTGAACAGATAACTGGGAGCTTTGTTTTGCTGTCCTTTCTGCTCACAGCTTTTCTCTAAAGCAAATGTGATTTTAAAATGAAGCCTGAAGCTCCGAGGTGTGCCATGCATAGACAATGTCTCCTCTGTGGGAGAAGGAGACAGCTCCCTGTAATGGTAATCTCCACCCTTTCAGGTGGACTTGCATACCTTTTACTTTTGTTATTTCCTAACAAAACCTTCAATTGAGAATTTTGTACTCATTTAGAGAATTAAAAAGACAAAGTATATTTGTAATACAAAGTAAGTCTAGGTGAATTACACATAGAATTGCATGCCTTTCTGTGTTTTTCAGTAGGTACAGACTATATGACTCTCTTAGTGCCCTGGGCTGAATTAATAAACACAGACGGCAGTGTTAGTGACTCCCTGATTATGTAGCCTTTGGAGATGGCAGCACTCAAGTGGAACCTCTGATGTCTCATCAGGGGCAACAAGTGGTAAACAATTGGCCATTTAAAATTCCCTCTGTAGCACAAGACTATAGAGGAAAGAAGAAAGATGAAGAAACAGAGGGACAGATGGCAGGGCTGGATGGAGGGAGGGTGGGAGGAAGATGGCACAGGGTTGAAGAGAGGGTGGGAGGGAGGGAGTGCAGGAGGTAGAGACTCCTCCGCACTTAGTGAGAGGAATTATCAACCTCCTTAAAGGACAAATTGGGCAGCTGAGAATCTGTATACTGCTTCTCAAATATGGGTTGTGACTACAAGGAGATGATGATCCCAGCAGGTTCAGGGCAATCTGTAATGCAGGATGTTCACTGCCCCTGTCACTGATTCCTCTGGCGTACTCAGTGTGAGCCCTCTTCTCTCACTTCACATCTTATGTCCTTTACTTCCTTGCCCTCAATTAGTTTTAATGTAGAGAATTTACTGTTGGGTCACAATTAAAATAACGCTGTCCACTTCTGAGACTGTTTCTCAAAGTGCATTTAACAGTGAGTACCCACCCTTGGGCTTCACAGCTGTCAGATCATTAGATTTAAAGTCATCCTATTTTCTTGTGCCAGTCTTCTTCACATGCAAAAGGTCCCCAAAGAACAATCTTCTCAACTTAGTAACAGTGGTCCTATTAGCTTGTCATAAGACCAAAGTGATCCATGAGTTTAATAACACTGACTATGAGCTTTAAACTCTGATTTGTCAGTTGGATGTTTCTTCCAAACGGAAGCTGGAGAAATCAGGTGATGAGAGGAGAAGTTTAAGAGGAAAGGGGTACATTTTGTAACATTTTTAGTCACCAAAAAAGAGATAGCTACTATATAGGGTATCATGGGGTCCGGAACCAGTGTGATCTTGAATTATTCCTGTCTCAAAGGATGATGGCAGGTCTGTCATTAGTGCAAACCTGTCCAAGTGTTTCTGTTCTTATTTTTTTCTTCAAGTACCCTGTTGCTTCTTAGCACTTTGCACTCTAGTCTCCAATAGTTTGTGATGAGGACATTAAGCAGTCATATTCAGCAGTTATTCTTAACAAATGCTGTTGTAACAAAGGTGTGGTAATGGGAAATATCTGCCCTCTCAGTGTACAGTCAGTAAACCAATGGCTTACTGGTAATGTCATCTAACAGCTAGCAAGAAAAAATACTGCTAATGATAGTGACTTTGCAATTACTATTAAATCTGACCTAGACTTGATCTTACACAAGTGTCTGTGGTTGTGCAGGTAGAAATATGATTAGGTCTTATATGACTAACAGTCTCCATCAATAAAGTCCTTCACCTAGTCTTCAAAGTCATTTCATGAGGCTCCTTTCCAAATCACATGGAAATATATGCATTGTTTTCTCAGATCCACTATATGTAGATTTAAATAGTAAGAAGGAAGGTGGGGGCTGAGTGTGCCAGAGAGTTCTTGAAGAAAAAAAACATATTTTAAACAATAAAAATGAGACTGATCATTATTTTCACATCACCCCTTAATCTCCTACAGAAGCCCTTCTTTCTACTTTGCCAGTAGTAGTAATTCAAGTCCATTTGATCACTCCCCTGTGCAGACCACTTTAGAATAGCTTGTCATGAAATTTGAGCTATTTCTCTGTTTCTTGCTGAAACAGACATAATGATGCTAAATGCAAAAAAAAATGACCCAAGTCTTTAAATGTTGACAGTCAGTTTAGTGTATCTTAAGTATTTGATTATGATACAGTCAAATGAGGAGAGGGAAGGTTCTGACGGAAGGACAATTTGTGGGTAACACCTGATTTGGGGAAGTTATCTAAAATTTATACTATGTTCCTATATTTATTAAACTCAGTCCCTTACTTATGGAAATGCAGCACAGATGGTGAAGTGCCTTCTCTGGGGCATCCAACCCATATAGAAGTACTTTGGAAGGATAAACCTGCACCATTGGGCTCATCTAACAGATAAATTAGAAATGAGTCAAAGAGAAAATCAACCCAGGTTGAATATCCACAGGTAAGATTTACAGTCTGAGACAGAGACTAAGAGAGGGTGCTCAGATAGTATTGGAGGCCAACACACAGCCTCCTGGGGAAGAGAACAGTTTAAATGGACCAGGAGATGCAGTTAAGCTAAACAACAAATGCTTTAAAATTGCTTTATTAAGAAACGCATGGGCTTCTTAATGCTAAAAACCTTACCTGACAAGTTAATGTATACCTTTTTGTGAAATAGACTTTGGGGAGTTTTAAAGTACAAAAACTTGAATGAAGAAAATACCCAGAAGGGATAGAGTATAAAAGGCATAGATTTAAGGACCATGTATATGATGTTTGGCTAAAATCAAGGGTGTTAGGAGAGACACAAAGTGAAGGTGAACAGGAACACCTAGAAAGAGCAGACGGGTGGCTCACTGGACCTGTAAACTGGACTGAAGAGCTGCCCACTGCTCTCATCTTACCACTGGAAGAGAAGTCTACAAGAAAATTAAGGAATGCAAGGTTACAAAACATATTTTTAGAGCTTACTACTGTTATTATGTGTGCATGATGTGTGGGGATAGTCACATGCCATGTCATACATGTGGAGGTCATAGGAAAACTCTGAAGTCAAGTTTCTCTACCCCCATTTCCTGATTTCTAGAGATTAATCTCAGGTCCTCAGCTTGTGCACCAGTGTGTCCACTGTGCCATTTTATGAACCTCTATAAAATTTATCTTTTTGTATGACTGATTAATTATATTTTATGTCACTGAATGACACTTAAGTCAAGAAATATCAATGAGAAAAAAGCCAAGAGAAAGGGGAACTAGCGAGACATGGATGGAGACAGCAGCGCCCTTTTAATCTAATTAGGAGGCGTCATTAGAAAGCACCGTGCTTCCGTGTAGTGGAGGAATTAAGTCAGGCAGGAAAATAAAAACAGAAAACCCTTCCCAGCTGCAGAGGCACTCTGGCAATGGATCATCCTGTCACAAGAATTTAGAGATACTCCTTGCTGGAAGACTCTAATTTATTATGGGTTAATTTAAGTATAATTAAAGTCAACCCAAACACCGAACAAGAGAGAGTCTACGTAACCTAGGAATCCAGTTTATATCTAAGGGCAGGGAGAGTAGTAAATATGAAAATACTTAATAGCCGTATTATTCATTCTTTAAAAGCTCCTACCCATCACACATGGACTTTTAAACATACTATTTAAATGACTCTTATTAAGTATGGAAGTTTTTTTAAGTCTGGTGCTCACAGTCTACATTCTGACTTTACCCTGCTCTCCCATCCCCCATCATGCTCCCCACAGGCTATCCATGCTCATTACGCTCATCCACTTCCTATTCTCAAAACTTTATCAGATCTTAGCCAACCTTTTACATCGGTTTCTGTCGTCTTTCAAAGTACAAATATTGTTAACTGCCTTCCTACCATACTCAACACTTTAATCCATTAGGGCTGGGTTCCTCCTGAAATACTAAGGTAGTCATTTCTTTTCCTCCGGATTTCAACAGCTGTCATTGCCAGTGTCTTTTGTGTAACGTCTCCTGCATAATTTTAAATTTTTTCTCATGATTTCAAATCTCATATTGTCTCTGTTGACGACACTGGTGCTTATATATCAGGATTACAATGTTCCAGCAGAGTATAAACTTATCAGTTTTTTCACATGGCTCACTAACCAAACTTTTGATCAGTTTGAAGCTGTGTGGAATTGGTACTAATCTTGATACCAAGCCATTAGCATCATTACAGCAATTTCCCAGCATTCTCCACAGCTGTGCCTGCATTGCTCTCTTCTACCATTGTCACACTCAGGATGATTGGTCAGCATAACACACTGGCTTCTGAAAGCTACTGACATGTAGTACCTTCAACAAGGAGTAAGGTATTCTCTAGCATTCCCACTTGTGTGCAATCTTAGATCAGTTATCTGTCTCTAGAAGATAAGAGAAATTGCTGCCCCAAGTAGACAGGTGTGGGATACACAAAAGTACCCCACGCAGCAATCAGGTCCACTGACCCAACCAGCACATCTCTTACATTTTGGTTCACCCAAGCCTAACCTCATATGTTTGGTCCCATATCTTTGCTTCTTTAATCACACATGGAGACATTCTAGTCCCTGTGAATTTCCTCAGTGGTCAGAACAATAGAGAAAAGCCACAAAGCTAGAGGCATGTCATTACACATAAAAACTCTGGCAGATACTGCCACCTGCAGGGATTTTAAAAAAATACTAGGTTTAATGTCATCCCCATCTCAATTATTCATAAATCTAGAGAGTGGAACATTGAATAGCTGATCTACATGAAGTAAGATAGATAAGCCCTTGTATTAAATCATAATCTTTGAGAATATAGCATAGATATATATGTATATGTGTATATAGGTACATTAATCTAGGTCAGTAAAATTTAACATGGCAGTAAGGAAGATTTAAAGGCATATTAATCATCTCAGCGATAATTTTTGTTAGTAGAAAATATATATATATACACTTACACACATCTTCACATACACACACACACATACACACACACACACACACACACACACACGTACATACACACATATTTTAACCAAGATGGCTGTGATTCATGGGTAGAAGCTGAAGATTTTATTTCATTGCCTGCTCATCTTAAGATTATGTGGCAGTTACTCACAGTGGAATGTCTCAGATATTAATTGTATACACCTGTCTTAGATATTGTATACTGGATGTTTATTTGGAAATCCGAATGATATCAGGTTAGAGAAGAAATGATAAATTGGAGTATTTGCTATATAATAACCTTCAAATGTATGATATTTAAAATATTATTGGGAAATAATTTCCCCTCACAGAAAGGAGCAAAAAAATAGCATGAATAATTCTCATTAAATTTCCTCAATTTACTTAGCATAAAAAATTTAACCTATTTGTTTAATGTCTCCCTTTGCCTTCATATGTTTTTGCACATGCACACAAACGATAGTTTTTCAGTGTCATTTGATAGTAGCCTCCAATGTGCTTTCTCTTTGACAGATTCATGTTTCCCAATAGAAATAGCCACAATACAATTATCAACCCAATGAAAAAAACTGACAGGTTCCACCATCTATATTGCGATGTGTCCATTAATCTAAAATTACCTCTCATACTTTCTTTGCTCTCAAATACAAGATCCAATACAATAAAACCCACAAAAATCTTAAAATCCACAGCTACAATGTTTTTATTGCATGTATATATGTGTGTTGCTTACATGAGTATGTCTTTTTAAGTGTGTCATGTATGTGTGTGTATGTATGTGTGTGCACATGTGTGTCTGTGCACATGTGTGCACATGTGCATAAGGAGGCCCATTTGGTGTCTCACCCTATCACTCTCTACCTATCTACTCTCTGTTGAGACAGAGTCTTGTAGTTGAACAGAGATCACCGAGTTTGCTGGTCTAGGTAGCCAGCTTGCCGAGTTTGCTGGTCTAGGTAGCCAGCTTGCCGAGTTTGCTGGTCTAGGTAGCCAGCTTGCCGAGTTTGCTGGTCTAGGTAGCCAGCTTGCCGAGTTTGCTGGTCTAGGTAGCCAGCTTGCCGACTTTGCTGGTCTAGGTAGCCAGCTTGCCGAGTTTGCTGGTCTAGGTAGCCAGCTTGCCGAGTTTGCTGGTCTAGGTAGCCAGCTTGCCGACTTTGCTGGTCTAGGTAGCCAGCTTGCCGAGTTTGCTGGTCTAGGTAGCCAGCTTGCCGAGTTTGCTGGTCTAGGTAGCCAGCTTGCCGAGTTTGCTGGTCTAGGTAGCCAGCTTGCCGAGTTTGCTGGTCTAGGTAGCCAGCTTGCCGAGTTTGCTGGTCTAGGTAGCCAGCTTGCCGAGTTTGCTGGTCTAGGTAGCCAGCTTGCCGAGTTTGCTGGTCTAGGTAGCCAGCTTGCCGAGTTTGCTGGTCTAGGTAGCCAGCTTGCCGAGTTTGCTTGCCCTGGGTCCTTCTTTCTACTTCCTTGCTAGTGTCCATATACCCACTCAAGTTTTAAAAGGTTTTTGGGGACCCAGCCCCGGGTCCTCACGTTTGCACAGCAGGTGCTTTATTTCCTGAGCCATTTCTCCAGTCTCCAAAATCAACCATAATTTTTTAATGTTAATGAATTTGCTTTTGCTGGAGACAGGGAGATTTTGGTGCCCTTTAGCTGCTCAGGCTGTCAGCTGTCTCTGCTGCATTCTGAAGGCTCAAGCATGGTCATTCCTATTTCTCTCTAACCTAGCTTATACTAGAAAACTATATGGTAGGCTATTTTGTAATTATTTTTCATAAGATTAAATATCAATTTGAAAAAGTAATAAGTATCTTTTATATTGTGGGGTAGTGGACCATGAGAGGAAGCCTGATAAGGTCGAACTAAGGCTAGAAGCCTTGGAGACCCTGAAGGGATGGTAGGAGCTTTGCTTGCTCCTGGCACTAGGCCCCTGTCAGATAGCTGCAGACCCCCATAGAGAGATTTGTGGTCAACAGTCACATAAGGGCAATGTCCCATGCCCTTCTACATGTAGATCAGGCATCCCTAACATCTCAGACGAAGACAATAGGAGAAGAGACAGGACCATAGTCACAGAGGCCCAAAGCAGAGTTCTCCATGCTAATGAGGTACCTAGAGGGCCAGAAGGCACTGTCAATAAGCTTCCCCTTTCAGATATTCCTCCTGGCAATGGGTGTTTAATCTCAGGCCCACCCTGAGAAGTGGGTTATGGTTTTACACATCCATTTTCTGCCATGACAATAAACTGTTTAGAACCAAGGTCTGTCTGTTTTTATTGAGATCCACCGTGGGGATCCATGGAGAGGGCCTTCACCCACAGAGTTGCAGCCTAGGCTCCTGTAGAAGGCCTCTCTGGACTCCCAGCCACAACCACCACCAACCCTGATCCTCCAAGCCAAGGACTATCCCTGCTAGGACAAGCCAGAGTTTCTTCCCAGCCCCGCCCCCACCCAGCCCCGCCCCGCTAGATGCAGCTCATTCCCTCCCCTACCCCCACCCCAACTCCATTCCCTGCTTTTCTGTGACTCCCCTTGGCACCTGGGTGTCCAAAAGTCTGAGAACCCGAGGGCCTGGCTTCATCACAGCTCTCAGGTCCCCAGAAGCGGCTCCCATTTTCTCACACCCAACACTGTGCTTTACTGCTCCTGGATAGTGTCTCCGCTCTTCCCTATAGCCGAGCACCTGGCCAAAAGGTGGTGTGGTGTAGGTGCAGCCAATCTCCAGGTTCTGCCTCCTCAAGCATCTGTGCACTCTGACAGAGTGGATGCAGGCCAATAACCCTACATATATGACTAGGATACTGTGAGATTTTGACAAGTACTTGACTGTTTGTATGAATTTTGTTTACTTCCTCATAAAATTACCTCTGCTCTGTGAATTGCTATTTTATTGATTCCTAGCTGTATTCTGCCAATAATCTTGGGGCAGGAGATAACTATGTGGGGCTCCAATTGTCATTATCACAAAATTAATGAACAATTTTGGAGCAGTGGAAGAATGATAGTAGCCATGCTATCAGACAAACAGTTGGTGAAATTGTTGACCAATATGTAGTAGGCAATGGAAATCTCGCATTTGGTAGGCATCTAAGGGAACAATGGACATAAATTGAGACTGATATTTATGATCGCTATGACTCTTTAAGAGGTATTTGACGTGATACTGACTATGCATTTCCAATTTTCTAAAATAATAAGGAAGAGAACATTGGGAAATAATCCGAGATCACAGATTGCTCCCAGTCTTGTGAAGTACAGACTACACTCTCCAGTTTCCTCAAGTGAAAAGAATTGCAAGTGAAACTTGTCTCTTCTATTTTTGTAATACTTGGATAGTTAAAATGTTTTTTCCCAGTAGTTGTCTAGTAAACGTAACATGAGAACAAACCCAAGAGCCTATATAAAGCAATAAAGAAAATGTTATTGGGTAGAACACAATTGTTCAAAACTCCCCTGGCTCATCTTTTACAAATCTATTTCTGTCTCATCTATATTTTATTTACTATAAGATAAACCAATTTAAATTTTGATTGGAATATATTTTAAAATGCTTTATGTATGCATGTTAAGTGTACCTTCTGTCTACTTTCTTATGCCTTATGGGGACAATTTTTTCCTTCAGTCATGTGGGTTTTAGCTATTAGACTCAGGAAGGACATTTACCTATGTGGTGCCAGGTCAGTGAATCCTTGGAAATAGTTTCCTAGTGTTAAATGCTAATTGGAGTATACCCATGAGATGACACTTATACAGGATTATGTTAATAAGGGAATATAGTCTATGGTGTGTTGTAAAAGAGGACAAGGAAGGCCTAGGCATTTTCCTCCAGAAATAAATTAGACTGGTTAGGTTAAACGGCCAGTATGACTTTTAATAGGTTTTAAATTATTTCACATAGGCAAGCACACTACTTTCCACCATAAGTGTGACTTCAAATAGTTTTTCTGGAACTATAGACCATAATTCCCAACCTAAAGTTTTTTTGATAGAGAAATGTGATTGACACAAGATAAGCTTGTTCTCTCTCTTTGCATCATTGTATCTGCTAATAACAGCAATGGCCCAGTCCTTTTCCCACTGTTATCCTGATGTTGTTAACAGAATTCATTAGCAGGTACAAACTACAAATGAGTTGACCCCAAGAGACATTAGAATGAGCTGCATGGCAGGGTCCATTGACTCTTACTAACTCTGTATGCTGTCAGTGTGCTCACTGTGGATCCTATGTCAAAGCCCCACTAAATTGTGCAGACAAAAATTATGCCTGCATCTAAAAGTAATTACCTCATTCAATATTAAAATTCATGTTCAACAGACAGATAACCAATTGTTAAAAGATGTAGAAAATGCAAATAAACTCTTGCCTCAGAGATGGGGGAGGAGCGAACTCAATGTGTCTTAGTGACTGTGACCGTTAATTACCTAGAGAGGACATGAGTAGGTGAATGGTTTAAGTGATAGTGACATCCTTATTTATACACTTGAGGTTTTATATTACTATATGTTATTATATGTTGAAATACATTGAGTGATTATATTGCCAGTAGGTTTGCTGTTAATAGGACTCCAGTGATATCCTATATGGCAAAATGTTTCCTATACATCACTATGGACCATACTATTTTCCTTTATTTCATATTTGGATGTCATGTTTAAAGTACAAACACCAAAAGAAAAATGGCACAGGTTCTTCAAGTCCAACTCTACAGATAAAAGAAAACATAAGGCATTTGTCTTTCTGCATGATGGTTACCTCACTAGTATAATATTGTCTGGTTCTATTGATTTATTTCTAAATTTCATTTTTTTTCTTTACAATTGAAGAGTACTTCAGCATTTATATTAACCACATTTTCATTACAGTTATCATTACAGTTAGGCAGTTTCCACGAAACAAGTCTAGATCTTACCCTCTTCAGAAGTTTCTTTGTACAACAGGAGGAGGCCATAACAGAAAGCTACAATTGATCAAAAAGCAGAGACTAGATGACTATGAAATCCTCAGTCCTAATTAATATTCTTATAACTCAATTCCTGGACCCAACTAGAGGAACATCAAGGAAGGGGGACTGAAAATACTACAACTACCAGAGCATCAGAAAGTTCGCTATGAGTCTCAGAACCTTCTAGCAGCTATGAGAGGATAGCTGCACTTTCAAAATCTCAACAGCACAGCTACCTGAATAAGACCTGAACAGTTCTAACAGCTGACATGCCGATGTGAAGGAGCAAAACTCACAGGACCCTGTGCTAGAGTTAACGGCAATTAGCAATTTTTAAGAGAGGGAGAATTAGTCTTCTGGGTTGGGCCCTGATGGTTATTGAATGTAGAATGACCAGCCCTAGAAACATGTACATATAGGCCACTCTGAACCAACTCCAGTCATCTTATTTGTTGTGTCCTTTATGTGACAATAGTGGTTAAAGAAGAGGATGTCATGAATTTGGGAGGAAGATGTTATGGATTTATTTATTGCTTATGTTATGTTAATTGGATTCCCAAAATTATATGGCAATTCCTCTGCCTGTGAGACACTGATGGTCCCTACTCCCCATCTGGTTCTAATTGGTAAACAAAGTTGACTGTAGTCAATGACTGTGCAGAGAGACAAAGGCCGGACTTTTGATTTCCTGGGCAGGGGACTACAGGAAGAAGGAGGTTTTAGAACCACCACGCCAGGAAATGAGTAGGATGTAAGCACAAGAGCTGCGGAGAACCAGTTCTTTGTAAGAAACAACACCAGGGCCCACTCCCCTGGTAGTTCAGAAGTAGCTGAGATGAAATATAAATGTGTGTGTGTGTGTGTGTGTGTGTGTGTGTGTGTGTGTGTGTGTGTGTGTGTGTGCATCTTTCATTCCTGAATCCAAAACATTTGAGTGAGTGTAGGGGAGGCATGCTCGCCAGCCAGGGAGTTTAGAACATATTAACAATCAAGGGAAAGAGGGAGGAAAAGAAAGGTCTCCCTTTATAGCCATATTAAAATTACCTTTTCTAAAAAAAGCATGATTATATCATTTTAATAAGACCCTGCCACCCTTTATCAAATATTATTAAATGAAATATGACCTACTTTTAAATAAACATTCAAGACAAGCAAATTCACAGATCAAGCCTTTTAATAAAACTTCCAATAATAAGGGAGAATATGTTTAAACATATATATCATACACAATCACAGATACGCACACACCTACACACACACACACACACACACACACACACACACACACAAATGGATGCACACCTCTCTCTTCTGTTGGAATGGGAAAGTGTAGATTCCATGTTCCAGAAGAATAAAGGTATAGAAAGTTTTTCTCAGGTATGTGGGGATGGATAGGATTAGATTCAGAAAATCTAATCAAAGACAAAAGTGTTCTATTGTTTCTAAAAATAATACAAATCTGGCTCTGAACCTTTTGAAAGTACACCAATACCCTTTTTAAAATATTATCCTTTAGGACAGCTTTTAATTCATTATTACAAGTTTGAATTTGAAGTTACTATCATTTTGCCAGAGGTGTAGTTTTCAAAGTCTGTAACAGCATTATGTTCTGATGTCAATAAGGAACAAGAAGGATTAGCATGTGTATTGGGGTTGGGTCAAGATGAACAATAATAGGATACAATAGAAGGGAAAAAACAAAAAGTCTCTTCTATCAAGTTCTTGCTACCTGTCCCTGTCTTATTACAAAGTAATTGAGAGAGTTGCTTGATAGACCACTAACTATCAAAGTGTGTAGGTTCTTCATTTTCCAAAAGCTCTCCTAACTGCTTTGCTTCTACTCAAGGATGATGTAAATGTGAGGCAGGATGGGCTCGACAATCGAGATGTGCAGTGGAAGCCAAGTACTGAACAGAAGGAAGCCTACAAGTGAGCAGAGCACCCTTCCCTTCTGCCTGGCACAGTAATAAAGCTTCCTAGCTCCTCATTCTGTTATTTCTAAGGTATCATTTCCTTCACAATTATATACCTCATTTGTACTTCCCCTTATTATATTCTTTTGGGATTGAATCTATTTGCAAAGTTTTTGTCTTCCCCATCTAACGCACACTTCCTTGCCTCTCCTGCTTCTCAGTAGGTAGGGATTCCATCCAATTCTCCATTGTGAGACTTTCACTTCTCGGCCAATACCTTACCTGAGACACTTTCTTTAAATATTCAATCATCTCCAAAAATACAATTTTATTTTCTCTGGATTGTCAAGAAGTTCAGACATTTTAAGATTAAACACAAAACGGTTTCTTGCTAAAATTATACTTTAGAATTACTTAGTGTAACTGATTTAGGCAAAGTAATTTCATTTGATTGTGCCGATGGTACTGGGTAGAGTGATATGTCTTTTAACTGAAATGAGACAAATTGGTGGTCAAAGGAAAATTCATATATGATAATCATGGAAAAGGCTTGTGGATGGAAAAGAAATGGTTATTGAAAAAAGTCCATGAAATAAGCGGAGGAGTCGTCATTCCATCAAGATCTGTGAAAACTCTGTGTGCCTGACTAAGAGGGAAGATGGCTCTCCACATTCTGACTTTTACACTTTATACCCTGCACCCAGCAAAAATCATGTGGACTTCTACACTCTGCCACCAAACCTGTGGATCCTGACACACCCATGGTTCTAATGCCTCCCTTTCAGTTTCATTCTTCACAGCTGTCCTGAACCTCACTCACAAGGAACAGGGCTTGACTCCTTATTGAAGGAAAGAATGCACCAGTAGTAGAACATGAGGGAAAAAATATAATTTCGCTTTCTTAACACCAGTAGGATACTAAGACCAAAAAGCTGATACCTTGATTTTTTTTTAACTTCTAGTGTCTTTGCTATAGGATTTGAAAGAATCCCCCACAAAGATATTATCTTGTCTTATGTTTAAAATAAAAGACAATATAAATAAATAAATAAATAAATAAATAAATAAATAAATAAATAAATAAATAAATCTTCTGCTTTTGATGAGTGTCTCCAAACCTTGCCCCATGTGAAATTCCTTTATCCACTGATGTGGATATCCACTATACCCTCATGTTTATGCTAAGCCTCCTGGCCTTCTGGGCAGCCACTTCCTAACATTTACATTTATTTAGCATTCATGTTCTCTAACACTTGTCTCTGCCGCACCCCACAATACACACACACACACACACACACACACACACACACACACACACACACACTGAACTTTGAAAACAATATTGGAGACTACAGCAATGCTCTTTCGCATTGCTCTCTTTTCATTTCCCCTGCGACATTCAGCACAAATGTACCAAAGAGTTGGTAAGAACTCTACAAATTCTTGGGTATCTCAACTGAGTGATAAACAAATCTCAACTCTGGGAGGTTGAGGAGGCTGAGTGTCAGCCACCTGACCATTGTGCATATCGCTGTTTGTCAGAATCATAATGAGGGAAGAGCCATGTTTGAATGGTAGTCCATTGGTGTTTTCTTCAAATACTGTCTCACGAGGCTCCCAGGAATAGTTGATTGAAAATTGTAAAGGGCAAAACTCATGCCTTATTCTTATTTTATTTGAATCCTTTACAGTGCCTACTCTCCTGGCTTTCTAAGTTTATTAAAGATGAGTATGCATTGAACCAATAAATTTGTGACCAATCATTAAAGAAAAAAGGAAAAAAATATTTTCACAAATAAGTGAGCCCTGTAAACACATACCTCTCCCAACTGCATTAGAACTGATAAAATAGAAACCTTTAAAAAGCTAAATCATTTTGACAAATTTTATTAACAATTGAATATAGATATAAACACATTGGGAATCATATTTCTGTGTTTTAATATACAGCATCTACATCTGTACATGTTCTTCTCTAGCATAAAAGGGATCCAAAGTATAACTAAATACCAGTAATCTGGAAGAGAATATTCTTCAGGTTGTTAGTAAAATTACTGCCACTTAAATATATGATTGTCATAATAAATGACATGGAAAAATTAAACTGTACCCTGTTTAATTAAACATTCTAGTTAGAAATAATTTCCTAGTTGGTTGCAAAATCAGCAAGATAATAAATTTGGTTTGGTCTTATCATGGTTAAAAAAGTTTTTTTGTTTTTTTTTAACATAATGAATTTAACCACAGGATTCCTTCTTAGAGATAAAGCAAATAGAGAACAAATTTAGCTGGAGAGCCTGTGTTGTCTTTTAAAGCTTCTTTACAGCACCACCCTTTATCGAGCCTACTGGAGTGATGCACACATGTACTTGCCTTCAGTAAAAGAAGTCACAGCTCACAACAGAACGTGGGTATGGAACGTATCCTGGGTTGAATTGGGCCATCTGTGAGTTATAAATCTTTCCAAGCAAGTAGTGCTCTGTTATGTTCTTCAGTTCTGTGCTTTCACATGTGTGTTGCTTGCTGATATGTCTGCTCTGACATGCTAGTAACTTATTTAAATGAACAAATACCTCATTAAAGTTTAGATACACTGTAATGACAACGAGGTACCTTGAGTACTGAACATATCCTTAATATATATCTATGAGAAGGTGTAAGTCGTTAGGAGCCCAGACATGTACAGAGCTTGTGTGGTAGTTTGAATATGCTTGGCTCATGTGAATTGGCACTATTAGGAGTTATGTCCTTATTGGGGAGGTATAGCTTTGTTAGAGGAAGTGTGTTCCTGTGGAGGCGGGGCTTTGCGGTGTCACATATATGCTTAAGTCTGACATGGTAATCAACAGTCTTCTGCTATGCAGCAAAATCCTTAAGAACAAGATGTTGAAGTCTCACCTCCTCCAGCACCATGCCTGCCCAGACACTGATATGTTTTCCACCTTGATGATAATGGACTGAACCCCTGAACCATGTAATCCAGTTACAATTAAATGTTGTTCTTTATAAGTGTTGCCTTGGTTATGATGTCTATTCACAGCAGTAAAACCCAAACTAAGACCAAAGTTGGTACCAGGGACTGGTGTATTGCCGTGATAGGCCTGACCATGCTTTTGTTTTGAGTAATGCGGACTTTGGACCTCTGGATGAGGGAAAGGGTAAAATGGTTTAAGTGGGGCTTAATGAACCGACCTAGCAGGAATATGTAAGACATTGGTGCTGAGGATGATTTGAACTGTGCAGACATGGCACACAATGTTCCAGTTGTTCCAGTATCTGGCCTAGAGACTGTTACTGTGATATTTTGGTGAAAAATGTGGCTGCTTTTGCCTTTGTCTGAAGAGTCTACCTGGGGTTAAGGTAAAGAGATTTCGATTAATTGCATTGACTAAGTAAGTCTCAGAAAAGCAAAGCATAGACACCTTTCCTCTGGTTTACTCTCATGATCCAGGTTTTGGGGCATAATGACCACAACAAACTTAGGCCTAGGAATGGTAGTATATGTCTTCAATCTCAGGAGACTGAGGTAAGCAGAGTTCAAAGGCAGCCTGGGACATAGCAGTTCCAAGTAGAGAAAAGCTTAGGTCTAGGCATATTGATGCATGTCTTCAATCCCAGAACTCAGGAGAACAAGACATGCAGAGATCTCTGAGTTTCAAGTCAATCTACACAAGTTCTAAGACATCCAAATTTAGACAATAAAGGAGTTGGAAAACAGAAAGTGGTGATGATGTAATAGAATAAGGGGGCCATCTTCCAGCTCCAGCAAGTAGTAGAGCTCTGGAGCTTCAGCCCTGTGGTTCTAGCTTTAGAGTCAAGAATAGAAGGAATTACTTGGACAACTGATGCTGGCTAGCTGGAGCTAGAAATTAGCAGTTTTTAAGAAGAGATCAGCATCACTGAGGTGAAATCTTCTTGGAAGTGTTTTCTGAGAGCATAAAGAAGCTGTGCTCCAGAGATAGTTAAGATTGTACCTCATGCTGCAGTAGGGCTTGGTAATGTGCAATAATCACTCAGGTGGTATATTGGTATGACGGGGTCATGGAGAGCAGCCGAGGCTTGGCAGGAAAAGCCATTGAAGATAATGAAGCCTCAGTTGCAGTTGATGGGTCAGGACTAAAAGTGTCATGCAAAGATGCTGAGTCTTAGCAACATGAAGAGAGCCTAAGAGAAGCTATTGGTGAAGTCTAGTTGCAGGAGAAGGCTTCAGTGTATGTATTGGAGATACCACTACCACAGGATGACCATCAAGAAGAGCAGCAGTAGTGACATCAACTAGAGCCTACATCATGCTACAGAGGGCAGAGCTAGAGATGTGACCCAAGCCCATTGGAGTAGCTTAGAAGATCATTTGTGGATCCCAGACATTGAAGTTGCCTTGGAAACCCCAAGATGTTAGAGCTAGCAGAGCAGTGGGATACCACCTAAGATAAGCTGCTAACAAAAAGTAGAACCAGCTGAAGAGAAAGCAGTGTTTTGCAGTAATCAAATGAAAGAAGTTGGACATTAGACATGGTGATGTAGAGGTTGGAGTCTGCCTAGCTGGTTTTGGTCTTACATTAGTCCAGTATAACCCCACCATGTTTTCTTGGAGTAGTAATATATATTTTTAATGTTGCAAGTATGTAACCTGGTTCTTGATTTTAATTTTATAGAGGATTACAGTTAAGAGATTTCATGAATCTCAGAAGAGACTTTCAACTTTGGACTTGTAAGAGTAATAAAAGTACATGTTTCAGGACAGACCACTGCACCACTCATTGAAATGTAGCTAAGAAGTTATTTAACTTCTCATCCGTTTTCCACTTTGGAAAGCAAAGGGCGAATATTGGGTACTACTGCATAGCATCACATGAAGAATGCTGTTTTTATTTAAGCAAGGCACTTGCTACACTGCTCAACAGATTTTAGCTCATAATAAGACCATGATGGACATTCAGGAAATGGTAGAAACTGGAATCGAATTCCTCTAATGGAAAGATTAGTTGTCATCATTTTTATCACTATTTGAGTGTAGGGAGCTGCGACGTGCCGCACCTCAAAGATGGCGCTGGTTTCCGCCTTCTTCCCTCCCAACTGTGAGCGTTCCTTGTAGTAAACAAGTCCTTATTTGGCTATGCCTACCTGGCCTGCTAGCTTCCGCATAGTGACAGCCTATCTGCATGACTCACGTGGCTTGCTGGGATTGGCCAGCGCTAGCTATTTAAGTGTGGTGCGGGGGTTCCCTGGGGTCAGAAGATTGTATCAAGGCTCCTGAGTAAACTGCTTGAAGAAGATCTCCTCTGGTTGTGTCTTCCTTGCTGGTCGAGGTTGGGCGCGACATATGAGTTTAATTGTTTTTCTTTTCCTAAATACTCATTCAGTAATTACACATGAATATACTTCTCCTGAGAGCCAGTAAGCTTGATGGAAATTTTCTAACTGTTGACATATCCCTCTGTTTCTCTTTGATTGTCACATGGTTTGTAATGACAATTGGAATTTGTCTAGCACAGTAAGGTTCACCCATACTATACTGAAAGCATAGAAAGACAACCTGTATAGAACACATAGAAAGATAACTGTAACCTGGGCCTCAGCAGCAAGGTATTTACATTGTATATAATTAACTCTTAGCCCTTTCAGAGGTTGGCACAGTAATTATTGTCCAAGGATTTGCTTGTGCCTGAGGCTTGTGATGATTCTAGGTCAGCAAAGAGCACTGACCAAATGAATGTATACATTGACAGTATCTACCTTTCCAGAATATGAATGTGTCCAAGCCCTGTGGATTGAAAGCTTTCTACATCCATAAAAAGATCTTACTTTTATCATGAGGGGAAAGGAAGTGGTGAAAAAGTAGCAGTTCAGCAGTCCATGGATTTTTGCTGTAACAGCAGGACTAAACCATGAATTCAGTCTCACAGAAGAAACTAACTAGATCGAACCCCAAAACTGAGTTCTGTGGACACCAATGTCAGAAATATAAACAGGCATGTTGTAGGACTGATGTCACATGCTGGAGTCACCTGCTTATGAAATGAATAAAGTAGAATCCCAGCAATTGCTGAAGCAAAAAGACAAGAGAGAATGGCCATTGTGGCAAGTTAATGCAATACAATGAAGATTTTTCTATATCAACCACTACTGAGATATAACTTGGAGAATTGATCTGTAGAGGTCACAGATGGGAATAGATTATAAATATACAGAATCCAGTTACTGGAATCTCAAAATCTATTATAGTAATGCCCAAATGGATTCATTTCCAATGTAATTTTCAACCTATCTAGAACATCCTGTAAGCCTTACTGTCCTCAAGGTTAGAGAAGACTGACCCAAGGTAATATGACATACGATATCTACCAAAGCAAAAGAAATAGTATGGTGGTAAGGCATGGTAAACTATATCCAAGAAATCATGATCAGGAAGTGTCTGTCTGTCTGTCTGTCTCAGAAAATATCTCAGATTTCTGACTAAGCCTTCCATTGTCCAGACAGAAACAACCAGAAAGCATAGAATTCACCACAGATGCTTGGAGGTCATTTGGAGGTCATTCTCTGAAGTGTCATTACAAAGTTAAAAAAAAAATCACAATTTTCTCAAGTAGACAAAGCCCCCAAATGAGATCATTTATATATATTCTTGAGCACCAGGTATTTAGCTCAACTGATAGACATTGTTGAAGTTAGAGCAAACTTCCTAACTTTATCAAAATTCCTGCATGCCCTACACTAACACGTATATGTACACATACATACAGATACATACACGTACATGTACACGCACACATACACAAACACAAACACACATGCACACATACATGTGTGTGCACATTCTAAGAGTGCTCTGGTGTATTCTGTACTCCCCAGACCTCCCTTCAACCACTTGTCTAGACGAGCTGTCCCAATCTCTTTATGAAATGAAGGCTTAACCAGAAATTTAAAAGGGAAATCATTTAACAAAGACATGATGATCATAATTCAACATTTGATCCAAAGACATTTCCAACATATTTCAAATAGTGTAACTTTGAATTTTCACCTTTCCCCCAAATCTTTATGAATTCCAAATACCTTAATTTTATTACTTCAAAGAAGTTGAACACTGAATTTGCTCTTCATCTCATAACAGCTAGTCTTCCTTTATTTCTTTTTTTATCGTATGTGGGGGCCTTTCAGTTTTTAAATATAAGAATATGCATCTTTACTTAATTCTCTTTACTCTTAACACCTGGATGCTATTTACATTCAAGATTTTACTTAACTGTGCCCTCCTTTAGGTGCCATTGCTGTGATCAGCCTCACTTTATCTCTAAACTGCTGATCCCAAATCACAGCCTAGATATCGTTTCTACTTATGAAATCTACCTTCTACATTGTGGTACCAAGGCTGTGGTACCAGACTCTGTATTATTCAGTCACAAGCATCTCTTTCTGACCCCAAACTTCTCACTGTCTCCCACAGTGACCCAGACATACAAATCGTATGTTTTGTCAAATGTTGGCTATTTGTGTTGTATAGCAATGCAAACTTAAGTTGATTAAGATTAAATATATTTGAGTAATCCATTATTGGTGTTATGAGTTCATGTTTCACATGCCTCATAGCCAATATGGATAATGACTGCTTATTGGACATTGCACATGTAAATCATATCACTGACAATTTATTGGGAATGGCCAGCTTTCTTCTGTTCACATTGGAGTCCTACTTCTGAGTCATCAAGAACACAAAGCTGTTTGAGGTTTCCATTTTGTGTAAATTATATCTACTGCCATCCATTCCACATATAGAGTGTTTTCTGCCTCTCCTTAATCAGTTTCAAAGCACCCTCATGAGTGAGGCCATTGCTGACACCCTAGAGATGGACTCCATCCTCATGTGGCTAGGCTCACATGGTTCCTTGTCTGCACTACTGTGGTGGAAAATTCCTACAGTCCACTCTGCTGCTGCCTCGCCAGCTCTCTGAGCTTTGCTGCTGAACTTTGAGCTGGTTACAAACAGACTGTTTGTTTTATTTTTATAGCTTCAGCTTTCAGCTCAGCAACAAACATGCAATAACTTCAAAAGTGTCAACTATTGATCAAACCCCTGCATTCGTCTTTGGGGACAGACAGACGGGGTGTTTGTTTGTTTGTTTGTTTTTTAAGTAGCAATTTTACCTTTAAAAAGGATTTAGACCTCCAGGCCATTCTTGTTTTCATCATTGGCTTCAAGAAATATTCATACCAGATGGAAAGAGGATTGATAATTCAAATCATCCACTGTGTCTCACTTGGACCTAAACCTTGTACTGTTAATATTTCCTTAAGTTTTTTTTAAATTCTGTTGGTGGTGAATTTCTCTATGCCTCCTATGGAATATGGATTATTCTCTACTAGGTAATTCAATTACATTACAGAAATCATGCTTGATCTCTTTAAGGAGATCTGAGCTTTGCTAAGACTACAATTTAGCGAGTTGACCTAGAGCTAATCATTTTTTACTAGTTCATTTATCAAACAGACAAGCACAACAATGGATGGATTCTGGAAGAATCTTGGGGCAGAAGCCATATTAATTAATTCCTATTTAAAAGCCTTAACAGCACTTGCCATGAACACTGGAATCTATAAAGACAAACTTTACCACAGCCCTGCTCCTCTGTCTACATTTTGATGGCATCAGAACAACTGAAGGTCATGGACAAAAATTGAAAAGAATTATACCTTAAATACTCAATTCTTTTAATTTTCTATATTAAACAAATTCGTTATTTTGCACAGAACACTCACTCATTAATGATTCCAGAATTTGTCCGTTTCAATGTTTTCTTGTAAAGGCAATGATGTCACTGCTAAATACTCCTAGTTGAAGAAAATTTCTTTGGCAAGTTTCTGTCTGTGAAGCCCCGAGCAGAGCTCAGCAACACAGGGTAAGGCAATCCACCAACACATGTGTGTCCTGAGCGAAGAATAGCGAGGTAGAGCAAAGCAAAGCAACGCTCGAGCTTCCTCTGTCTGTAGGGTCATATTCCTTCTTAATGTCATGTATCCTTTCCTGTGTTTGCTATAGCAAAGCATCCCTTCACCTGTCTCTGCTCAGAAATACATTATTTCATGTGTCTTTCAAATGTCATTTCACCTGTGTGCCCCAGGAAAACATCATTTGACATAAGTAATTTTCCAAAAATCCCAAGAGTCTCCTATGTTCAGTATCAGAGCTGTAGCTGTAAAAGACTGCCTAGAGTTCCAGAGTCTTCTATGGCTAGGGCTTCTGATAACTAAAGCTAGTAGCTAGCTGAACCACCAGGAGGCAGAGAACTCTGGCCCCTAAGGCCAGATGATCCCAGCGATATCATTAGGGAGAGAAGAGGAGTTTGAGAGAGTAACTGACGGAGAGAATGTGAAAAGATACAAAGGCGCTTGGAAATACAGGGAGGGGAAGAGCTCAGAAGACTGCAACCAGCTGAGAGCAAGAGCTGAGTCTACCACGATAACAAGGCTGTAGAATCCAGATAAATTCAGCAGTGCTGCCACCAAACAATAGACGGCAGAGGATGCCATCAAAAGAACTCCTGGACTGAATGTGTAACCTGTAAACATCTGGAACTCAGAGTCACCAGGACTATGGAAGATGCCCATTCCCTATCCAGATAGCAGAGTCATTGGCCAGCTCCTCATTTGTAGTAACACTTCATCCACATGAGATCTGCTGAGATCTTCTAAGATACTACTATGTCCCTGCAAAAACTGAAAGATTCATTAAGTAGGCCCAGACTTGGTTAAGTACTTTTCTACCTCCCAAACACCTCTGAATGATCCCAGAGTGGAAACTACACCTAGTCCATTGTATCTAGAATCAAATAAATATCTATTCTCATATCCATTCTGGGATATTTGAACTTTGGGTCCTACTCTAGAAACTCTTGGATAGGTGTATCTCTCACAAAATGCATACAATTTAAGCAACAAACAACAGGGCTTAGCAGAAACGACACATTCTAGCACAAGGAAAAGCCATGTCTGTAATGAAACGAAATGGAGTTGACAACCTGAGAGAGGTAAAGGGGAAAATCTGATAGAATTCTGACAGCTCTGAAATCCCTGGGGCAGGATTGCAGTATTCTTGTATCCTTGGTGCTATTACTTGGGTCTTCTCAGAGTCAGTAAATAATTCCCCTTTGCTTAAAGGGCCCAGCAGGCATCTCACAGGTAAATTCTAGCTCACATCCATTAATGTTTTATGCTAAAATTTCCAAGCCAAAAGAAAGTCACATTTTATGTTCTTCATCTACGAAAATCAATGAAAATGAACAGCAAGTTTAAACAGGGAGCCAGACTGCACGGGTGCAGCATCTTAAGGCCTCCTGGTTCTATTCTAATCCCCCTGCTATAGTCTCAGAAAGTATTTAATATGAGGAAAGCAGAGAAGTTCAGCCCTCAGGCTTCAAGTTTCTAGTGTACACAGTAGAGAGAGGGAGTGCAAAGCAGTTAGAAGAACTTCAAAGCTTTAACACAAACAAATTTTTAAAAAGAGATCAATAAATAATATGAGAAAGAAGCATAAAGTAAATTAGCACTTGCTTTAGGCTGGGTGACTAAAAATGAACATGGAGTTCGTTCTAGGCCAGGAGATGCTTTATAAAAGGAATCTACAGCAAAGGCCATATTTGTTCTGGAATTTAGTTCTGTTATTAAATAGAGAATTTCAGAGTTAAAATGGATAAATTCATGGTGTGAAACTTCAATAAGGAAATATAATAAACAAAGAAATATTGGCTAATGCTGGGATCTTTAGATGTACCCTTCATTATTTCTATAACTGTCAATTAAATTTAGTACTAGTACAAAAAGCATTCTGTGTAAATTTATCTAGTTGTTTTAATTTTTTGTGTGTGATAGATAAAATTAAGACTAAAAATGTCCTGCATATATATTAAGGAAATACTTGCATTTTAAAAACAATAATGTTTTTGAGTCTGGTTTCAATAATGTAAATATGATGTTGGACAAAAATAGAAAGCTTGAGGCACATTTTTAGAGGAGTTTAAGTCCACTGGTCTCCATCTTAAACAGTGTTCACAGACAAATGCAAAAGAGAAAGTACCAGGAGAGATACATTTGCTATTTCGTCTAGAAACCTCACAAATGCACATAAGCTTCCAGTGGTTTTGATTAATTAGTACATGAAGTTCAAAGGGTTATATGCATGTGTGATGTGGCGAACTACAATTTGCTGTGGTATAACTGGATAGGAGCCTTCTGCAAACAATGAATAATGCATATCTAAAACCTTAAGATTTCACATGCTCTTTGATCCCATTTTCCTAGAATTTTTCTTGATGAAAAAAATGCATATGTTCAATACTTTATCTAAAAAGGAAGCCATCTTTTAAAATAAAAATAAAACATTTAAACTTTTGTCTATAAATACGAGATGTTTAAATAATGATGATATGTTCATACAGTAGAATTAAAGATGCTAGTAATGAGGTTATTTTGTGGGAAAGACCCTTGTAAGTTGAAAATGTAATAAGGCCAAATATTTAATGTCCCGCCAGCTTCATTGTCTAACAATGCAATTCACTGTGGAGTATATTGCTTATTTTCATAGTTATATGGTTCACTGCAACTGACATCACAGAACATGTCAATAATGCAGGAAATGGCCAAAATTTGAAGCATACATTTTCCTGCATTTTTTGCATGCACAATGTTGACATAATTATCATAATAATAATAATAATAATAATAATAATAATAATAATAATAATGAAAAACTCCTCAATGGTATTGCATTAAGGTGGGAGCTGTGTGTACGATAAGAAAAATCATAGCAATAGGTTTCCACAGAGTCTTGAGTGAAATTATATTACCAGAGATTATGTATATCATATTTCTAGTGCTTTTAAGGCAAATATATCAATAAATATGCAATAAGGTATATGTCTGTGAAATTACATGAATTTTTGAGCACTTGTTTTTCTTGAAATGGTGAGATTATAAGATATGAAAAAAGCAGAATGAAATCCTCTTTAAAGTCATTTAAAACAATAACAAAGTTATGCAATATAAATTAGGATTGAAGTTTCCTTTGGAAAACAGACCAAAGGGTCTCTGCAGTCAGAGCAGGGCTAATGCTTCCCTGAGTTCCCCAGGAAATAAACAGAATAGCAAATACAACAATGTAAGTTAAAGGGTGGAAAAAATCAGCACAATAAGGCTTGGGTTTTATCTTTGCTTTGTCAACTGATGGTTTAACGATTGAACAATTATTGATCTTAATTCATCGCTCATGTAGAAAAATCTGCAGATACTCCCATTTCTTCCCTGAGGTTCATGACAGTGTGCTAATATGTGGGTGGTTGTGGATATGTTTTTAACTACAACGCAACTGTACACATAAGGAGATAGTTCTTAAAATGTTAAAGTAGACAGATAAGCCACCCAATGAATAGCAAAGGTTAAGCAAAATAGGACAAATCAAAATAATCACTAAAATGGAGGAGATATTTTTGTGAAACAATGATAAGGATACATAAGAACACTACTAAACTCCAGCCCTTTCTAGGCACACTCTTGTTAAGCCTGCTGGAGATGGGTCCAGTTAATACTGATGCTATGGAGATACATAATGAAACAGAAAGGAAACAAATTTCTCAGAATACACAAGTCATATGTACTTCACATGCTCCTAGAAGCCTGTAAGTAACTGTAATTTGGTTGTCCCTTTTGTGTCACACAATATTCAGAGAGCGATAGCAAATGGCACTTTTATCTAGTTACTTAGCCCCTAGAAGCATTACTAAGTTCTCTTGTGTGTATCACCAAACTGTAGCTTTGCAATGACACCATGGAGCAGGTATTATGAGCTACCAAAGTCAGCCACTAAGAAATCAAGAGGTGGTAGGGGCTCATGCCCATGGCTTGAGCATTGTGTTTATGTGCCTTCTGTTAGGTTTCATGGCTAGCCTTTTTAAAGGGTTCTTTCCCTAAGAACATTGATATTAGGGTAAAGGAAGGATATGTATTTACATGTGTATCCCCAGCCACCAAAATCACAATTTCTCTGAAAAAGAACATTGCCATGGTTTCTTTGATTTTTAACCAGCGATTCAGACCGAAAGTGACACATGTAATACTACAATATAAAAAATAAGCCTAAAGCTTTCGTGTGATTCACATGTGGAATTGTGTGTGCAATATGTAAATTCCACACTGTACTATTTTATTAAGACATTTTATTACTAAGTTAACAATATACTACTTGTGGGTAGAATGCTCCCAGTTCAACATGATAAGAAGTTCACATGTTACACATCAGAAGTGTCATTGAATAAACGTTCAGAGATATGTTTGCTAGAATATTAGCTTCACGGCGTATTGTGATAGATAAAGAAACGAGTCGGGCGAAACAAGAATTAACCTGAAGAATGCAAACTGCGTTTCACGGTAGTACGTGAGTGTGCTCAGGACGGTCCGTCATCTGCATGCCATCTTAAGCATTCTTACAATAATCCTCTAACAAAATGCATCTGTCTAAAGCTATCGTAGTAAAGTTGCTTACATTTGCATCGGGAAGTTTGGGAATGCACTCCAATTCCTATGTGGTATGTGTGCAGGAAGAAGTTGATGAGTTTCTGCTGTGAGACCTAAGGTCTAGGGCAATAAGACACATTGCCAGGGTGTAGGATAGTTCTCTGTGTGTTAAATGTGTCGACTACAGGAACAAACATTCCTTTCTTATTGAGGAGCAGAACGTTGGATGAATGTGTTGAAATGTAACCAAAGAGTCAGAAGGAAAAATACTAAAGCAGATGTATGGAGTGATAAATTTCAAAGCTTAAAAAATGCAAAAGATGAGGCAGTCCAACAGCAGAGTTGGGAATGTTGAGAACGGAAAGATGTGGGGAGTAGCATCACAAAGAGACAGCGGGACAGCTCAGTGTATACAGGAGAAAAAATTCTTTAACAAAATAAAAGTTCATTCTTGATTCTGGCAGTTGTTTCTATCGATGGCTGTTACCCCAAGAAACCCTTCTCATGTCTGTTGGTGCCATCCTTGCTCAGGTCTTACTCAGTCAGATGTGCAGCTAAAACTCAGTGGGTGAGAACTACTGACCACTAAAGGATGCAAAGGAGACAGCCTCCCACCTGCTGATTTATACCAAGTGCTCAGGCGTGAAATCATATACACGCAAGTAACATTACACAAACTGCGTGGGCAGTGTTCACAGAGTTAGTAATAGAACATATATGGAACCCTTAAAGTAAAGCAGGTCATGGAGTCAAGAGAGAACACAAGAGAGAAATAAGGAGTATGGCATAGTTAGAATTTAACTTTTTAAATAAATGCAGTTGTTTTGATTTGGTAAGAAAATCTAGAATTTTTGAATTTGGAGTCTCATGAGAATGTTTTCACGGATGGGATTAGAGGTAAGAAAGGAGGAAATATTTACCCAGTGAATAGAGGATATCTGAGTGGTGTGAGGAAAACAAGAATTATAAGAAATAATACAAAGCTATTCAGCTTAAGGAAAAAAAAACAAGAAAGAAATTTTAACCAGGATAGTTGGGGGTTGGGGGAGAGAAGTAAGCAAATTAGGAGGGAGGTACTTAAGTTCCCAGGGATAACTGTCCTTTCTTACCACCCATTTTCTAGTTTCTGAAATCTCCAGGAGACCACACACCTCCGAAACAATTGTCTTTTTTTTTTGCATTTTATTTTTTTTTTTATTTTTTTTATTAACTTGAGTATTTCTTATATACATTTCGAGTGTTATTCCCTTTCCCGGTTTCCTGGCAAACATCCCCCTCCCCCCTCCCCTTCCTTATGGGTGTTCCCCTCCCAACCCTCCCCCCATTGCCACCCTCCCCCCATAGACTAGTTCACTGGGGGTTCAGTCTTAGCAGGACCCAGGGCTTCCCCTTCCACTGGTGCTCTTATTAGGATATTCATTGCTACCTATGGGGTCAGAGTCCAGGGTCAGTCCATGTATAGTCTTTAGGTAGTGGCTTAGTCCCTGGAAGCTCTGGTTGCTTGGCATTGTTGTACTTTTGGGGTCTCGAGCCCCTTCAAGCTCTTCCAGTTCTTTCTCTGATTCCTTCAATAGGGGACCTATTCTCAGTTCAGTGGTTTGCTGCTGGCATTCGCCTCTGTATTTGCTGTATTCTGGCTGTGTCTCTCAGGAGCGATCTACATCCGGCTCCTGTCGGTCTGCACTTCTTTGCTTCATCCATCTTGTCTAATTGGGTGGCTGTATATGTATGGGCCACATGTGGGGCAGGCTCTGAATGGGTGTTCCTTCAGTCTCTGTTTTAATCTTTGCCTCTCCCTTCCCAGCCAAGGGTATTCTTTTTCCTCATTTAAAGAAGGAGTGAAGCATTCACATTTTGATCATCCGTCTTGAGTTTCGTTTGTTCTAGGGATCTAGGGTAATTCAAGCATTTGGGCTAATAGCCACTTATCAATGAGTGCATACCATGTATGTCTTTCTGTGATTGGGTTAGCTCACTCAGGATGATATTTTCCAGTTCCAACCATTTGCCTACGAATTTCATAAACTCGTTTTTGATAGCTGAGTAATATTCCATTGTGTAGATGTACCACATTTTCTGTATCCATTCCTCTGTTGAAGGGCATCTGGGTTCTTTCCAGTTTCTGGCTATTATAAATAAGGCTGCGATGAACATAGTGGAGCACGTGTCTCTTTTATATGTTGAGGCATCTTTTGGGTATATGCCCAAGAGAGGTATAGCTGGATCCTCAGGCAGTTCAATGTCCAATTTTCTGAGGAACCTCCAGACTGATTTCCAGAATGGTTTTACCAGTCTGCAATCCCACCAACAATGGAGGAGTGTTCCTCTTTCTCTCTCTGTACCATGTTTTAGGAGCCAGGCAGGAATATGCATTCTGGCTTTTCTGGGTTTGCCCTTTCCTAGTCAAGCAGGTCTCTGTTGTTTGCCGCTTAATCCACAGTGCAGTTTCTCACATCCACTCATGTCAGAATGTACCAGGAGAACTCACATTATGGTTTTATCTAGCACAATGGGGATGGGCAGATACAGAGGGATTTCTCAATAGTATTACCCCATGTTAATCCCTAGACCATAATTTCTTTCTTTAAAAGCAAATGGTGCACTTTGAAGAGTGTGGATGGTGAATAGATTTAAAGCTCCTGGTGAAGAGGACAATGACTTCGCTTCAGAAAGAAGATGCTGAGTATTAAGCCGCTGTTTTGTCTCTGATGTAGCTGGATTTGATACAAAGCAGTACGTATGGCTTTCCAGTGGAGTTATTGCTTCTACTAACCAAAAAGCCGATGAAAACCTCCGTTTCCCAAGAAGGAATAGGTTGAATATCCTTTCTTTACTGCTAAGTCTATTAAGACTAAGCCTTTGCTTAGTATTCAGAAAGGAAAAAATTATTCTATATACAATTATTAATAATCCATAGACATAGGAAACACCTTATTGTTAAGACATGACAAACGGCCAAAGTCAGGGACGTTCGAGGATCACCCACCATTCACTGTAGGCAAAGCATCGGGCTTCCTCTGTTTGTTCAAGCAGAAAATGAGCAGCTGCCCTTGGTGGTCAGAGGCAGAAACTGCCAGGTCCTGGAATGAAAACTTCCTCCCTCCCTCCCTTCCTCCTTTCCTCCCTTCCTCCCTTCCTTTCTTTGTTTCCTTTCCTTTCTTTAGTTAAAACACTATTCTATCCGAAATAGTATGAGGGCGAGACTTGATAAAATTAGAAGCATAGGACTGATGAGTTACCCCTGTGTGTGTTTACAGAATTTTAAAATATATAACCACCAAATCCTCCCGTGTGGGCTCAAGCTCAGCAGAGACAGACGTTCTGTTTTCAATCTTGGTTAAATTACTTTGAAATCCTAGAGCGTATGTGTACAAAAATAGGTGTACAATGAGCATCTTCAAGTAACGGGTAGTCAAAGAAGTATCAAAGACTGCAGCCCTGTCTTGCCAGTGTCTTCAGGGAAGGTGTTGTGGATAGCATGGTGCAAACAAGATGTGGATCAGAAAGAAAAAAAAAACTTCTTGGAAAAAGAAGGATGCTCCATTGATCAGGAATGCTGACTGGTTATTGATGCTGAAGACTGTACTAAGAATTCTGAAAAGGATTAGATAATTCTGTTCAACAAAATTTTATCAATCTCTAATCCTTAATATATCTGTGCAAAACCGTGGAAACTTATTTTTCTTTTTTTCATTTTTATTGGATTTTTTATTTGTTTACATTTCAAATGTTATCCCCTTTCCCTATTTCCCCTCTGTAAACCCCCTATCCATCCTCCCTATCCCTGCTTCTATGAAGGTGCTTCCCTACCCACCTACCCACTCCTGCCTCCCCGTTCTGGCATTTCCCTACACTGGGGCACTGAGCCTTCACAGGACCAATGGCCTCTTCTATTGATGTCCGACAAGGCCATCCTTTGCTACATCTGTGACTGGAGCTCTGGGTCTCTGTATGTCTACTCTTTGGTTGTTGGTTTAGACCCTGGGAGCTCTGAGGTGTCTGGTTGGTTGATATTGCTGTTCTTCCTATGGGGTTTAAAACCTCCTCAGTTACCTCTGTCCTTTCTCTAACTCCTCCATTGGGGACCCTGCGCTCAGTCCAGTGGTTGTCTGCGAGCATCAGCCTCTGTTGGCAAGAGCCTCTCAGGAGACAGCTATATCAGGCTCCTGTCCTTATTTTTCTACAGCCAGATATACTAAAATGTACCAGAAAGCACAGCATTTGTGACTACTCAATCAGAAATGTGAGGAAGCACACAGGATGCATGACTTGATGATTGTTAACATACTCAGCAATTAAAGTATCTCTCACTATAGCTCAAATTCAACCCAAACACGGTGCCTGTTTGACACCATACACCAAGGTAGAGATCAAAACTTCAGAACTGAATATAATCAAAGCTTTTACTTTCCTTATATTAGGGAAGGTTCTGTTATCACTGAGGTGTCACAAAAAGGCAGGTCAGTGACTTTATACAGCAAATTTACAGTAAAATGTAAGCAATGAAATATGCCCTAAAGAACTGCTCAAAAAGAAATGTGTGCAGAAGGACTTCCCAATGTGCCCATGTGCCTATCGTAAAATTCAAAAAGTCCTAGCTTAAGCAGACTCGTCACCTCTTCTATTTGCGGAACAAAGTTAGTGAGCAGCTTTTAAAAATGCAAATTTTACATAGTATACTATGCTGTTTAGCACTAAGTATAATTACATGAGATTGTTTTTCAGGGTTTCAAAATTAAAAGGAAAAACACCATTATCTTTCTTCATGTTGAAAACAATATCACAATAAGTTGATTTAACGTTTGACTACTTGTGGTTCTGTGCATGTGAGCTGACACTCACGTTTTAGTATGAGGCCATTAGTTACCAATGTTATCTACATTATACTAGCACTTTGGTAAAGTAATTAGATTTGCTAGGTTTCATTTCAATTTATAGAGTCTATTCTAGAAGCAAAATCTATCATAATCTGTCACAACTGCCAGGACTGTCTGCTGTACTTCAGTGGCACTTTACAGCTAATGTCACTGCCGCCCACCTCCCATCAGCACAATGCATTTCACTGCATGAAGAATATTTGCATCTCTCATTTCATATTCACACTGGCCCTGTAAAGTTGGTGGAACAGAGCCTACGATCTAAGTTCCACATATGAAGACAACGAATCAATAATATATTGGTGGCAAAATCTGGAATGGAGAGCACTGTCATTGCGGCCAAAATGGTGCCTAAGTAGTTCCGACCCAGTCAGCCTGATCTTCATGATTTAGAAGCCAGTTTTTCATTCAGGTCAATAAACTACATAAGAAGTAGGCGTGTTTTATGTTGTGTTAAAAAGAAAACACTATTACGGGCACTTATATCAACTAAAATTGCTTTCGTTGGCAACCTAACTCAAACTAGGAAAATGAATTTGTTGAAACTCTCCATAAACCTTATATAAAGCCCACGATCTCTTAAATGTAAAACTCAGCTTATAAACATCGTCAGGGTAAAATTTCATCTTAAAACAGAGTGATTGCTTCTATTTCCTGCAATGTTTACACAGCAACTTCTGTGGAATCAGTCGAAGAAAGAAATAGAAAAGAAAATCAATAGCAACAATGCACTACAAAATAACCTTTGTGGCAGGAACGGAACCAGGAGATTAAGATGAAATCATAAAAGTATGAAGAAACACAGCAGCCCCATTCTCCAGCCTGAACCAAGGTTCAAGATTATTGTGTACGCATCTTCTCACATGTCAGCAAAGAGCTGTAGACATTTTTCTATTTGCAAAAACACTGTGAATTAATAATTAACACCATACTGTCTAACTTTATAGTATCTGTAAGCATTAATTACATAAACTGTTAAAAATCATTCTGATATGGGGTTGGGGATTTAGCCAGTGGTAAAGCGCTTGCCTACCAAGCCCAAGGCCCTGGGTTCGGTCCCCAGCTCCGAAAAAAAGAAAAAAGAAAAAAGAAAGAAAAATCATTCTGATAGCATTATTGAAAAAATTTCAAAATCCATGTAAATTCTTTTAGAAATGCTAATCTGCTTTTCTTTCTCTATCTCTCAGATCTATTAACTGTGCTTGAGTGTTCTGCTTGCATGTATGTATGTGTACTACAACATGTCTGGTGCCTGCACAGGTCAGATGAGGCCATAGAAGACCCTGGAACTAGAATTGCAGATGCTTGTGCGTCACCATGTGAATAGTGGGAAGTAGAACATGTCCTCAGTAATAGCAACAAGTGCTCGTAACCACGGGGCCATCGCTGCTGCCTGAAAAGGCCATTGCTGCTTTAAGCACATTCTCTGAAGTGCAGAGGTAATACTGCACACAGGCAGGCTGTACTATTGGTACATCGTCCTTCTTTGCTGTCACAGTGCCAGTTGGTTTCTCTTTCATTTTCCTTGTATTCTTAAAACGTTATTTTAATTCTAAAATGAATAACCCTATTGATCTTTAGTTTCCATAAAAAATAGTCATTTGACTAGAAACTCAGAGAAAGAAAAATGACTTGACTGTACATACAATTAAACAAAACATACTATTTTACTTAGCAGATCTCTGAAATCCTAGGGTTGAGGATAACTTGCCCAGTAATCACCTGTGATTAATCACCAATGATCCCCAAGACTAGGATTAAATCATCTCTCTTTTTTCAAAAAACCCACAAGTAACGACCTGGCATCTACATGAAAACAATGGGCTCTGCAGGTTGCACAAAGACTAAGGAGTACACAGATATACTAGATATCGGGGTAAAGGGTATCAAAACTCTGTTTGCCTCCTCTAACACATTTTATTTCATATCATTTCAGCCAGAGTATTTTCACTTTGTTGTCAAATTCTAGTTTAGGTCTTAATGGTAAAAATCTCCTGTGTTGCTTTTTGTATTTGAGAATTGACTTGTGCTTTTTTAAAATTATTTTTATTGGGAGGGTGTATGCCACAGCACTGTTACAGAGATATCAGAGGACACTTTAAGTGAGCCAGTTCTCTTCTCCTATTCTGTGCGTCCTGACTGCATGTCAGGCAAACACCTTTACTGAGTGAGCACTCTTACTGCCCTATCCTTTGCTTTTCTTGTTTAAAATTCTTTCAAGGTTATCTGGCACAGCCCAAACCCACAACTAGGAAACCATTTTATTCAAGTGTGAATATGTAAAGAATAAATACTATGACCAAAGAAGATAAAGTTCATATTCTATATAATGTGTCCAAATCCTCATTAGATGTTGTGATCTATAATAGCTACAATTGTCAATTCACTTCTAAAACCATAATCCTCAATCTATATAAAATTATCTGAGAGTTCACAAAGATTGAATGCACTAATAAGAAGAATGCAGATATTTTCCCATCTTCTTCACTACGTGTGATGAACGTACTTCATTTGGTGCACAGACTGAGGAAGTAGCAGACTCTGAAGGACAGTGAGCTGGTTACTCACGTGACCCCTGAGGTTTGGGGTCAAACAAGAAGAGAAGTGGATGCCTAATCTTCCCTTGTAGGTTTCCAAAATCAGGAGGCTGAAGAGTAGCCTATGAAAAGACCTTTGAAGCAACTTCCTCTCTCATCCCCACATTCTCAGGGAGTTAGAGAAGATACTGGCTGCCTGTGGAGGACTGTCATGTAGACAGTGGGAAAAACATGGTGCCATTCAGCTAAGGCGCTTCAAGGTAGATAGAATACTGGAAACTTCTGTGGAAACACCTGTCTCTTCTATTGTTCTGAAATAGGACATATCTAGTTGTAAACTTCAGTTCTGATACTATTCCAGAAAATTTTGTAAATTAACTTAAAATTTTGGAAACTCACCTTCCTTTTCTACAAGATGAGAAATACAAGGTATATCTTACACAGATTTCAAGAACACATCAGACAGTGCTTGTGGGACAAGTCAAGGAACCGCAGCACAAGACTCTGGTTTTATTATTCTATGAGGTTCTCCCACCTGCCTGCCCACATGCCTGCCTGGCCGAGGCATCTTACAAGCTGTCCACATTATGAGATCAGTTAGAGTTTCACACAGATTGGTGGCCTGTGGATTTCCCAGAACTTCAATAAGTAATCAGAATTTATGAATGACCCCAAATGAGTCTTCTCTTTATATAACTATTTCACCTTTTACTTCAGGTAAAACTTGTGGATTCAGCAATAACCTCATACCAATATTACATGTATAGATGCATACACATATGCATTTATGCAGCAAAGGAAGATTAGTTAGGGAAGCCTAACCTATTGAAATGAGATCTATAGACGTGGATAATTCCATTAAATATTGCTAGAAATGAAAGTATAAAATTGAAAGGCTTGAGAAAAGCCAAAGTACCTTTCCTACTCGGAGAAAAGTGTCACATGAGCAAAAATGCAATGACTGTACCCTACACCGGAAAGTGGCTCCCTGCTGGCAGCCAGCAAGTAAACAGGGACTGCAGTTCTGAAGGAACTGTGTTCTGCTGAAAACCTGAAGAAATTGAGAAAGGTAGCTGGACCCAAGTCTTCAGGTAAGAGCGTAGTGTGGTTGGTACTTTAGACTCCTACTTATGTGACTTGAGCAGAAAATGCATTGAAACTTACCTGGACATCTGTTATGAGGAATTGTGAAGAGAGACACAGATGTTGTTTTAAGGTACTGTCTTTGTCATGATCAAGCAATGTAAGATTAAGATATATTATGGTACAAGAATATAGATGGTCGATCAGTTCAGAATTTACAAGAGTTAGTGTTGCTCTGGGATGGGAAGCATGTGAAGTCAGGGAGGTTCAAAGCACAGGGGTAATTTGCATGAGACTGACTGTAGGAGACTATCTCCTGGTGAGTGAGGGACTTTCTGAGATAGATCCCCAGTCAAGCAGGATGCTAGTTCCTCATCTGCACAGAAATATACAGCTGATGATCTGCCCTGGCTTAGAAGCAATTGGACCTTTAGAACCTTTAATTTAAAAGCAAACAAACAGAAACAAGAAAACAGCATTCTTACTGATACTTCGAAAGCAGCTTTGTGAAAGTATAATATACCGTGCTGATTCCACCCATTCTCTGACCTGCTGAAATATGAGAATAATGGGGCTGCTTTAGGCTGATGTTTTTATAGAAATGTGTGAAGCTTACTAATAAAAAGGCTCTGACCTACTGATTTAATACCATTTTAGAAATAAATCCGCTAAGTGTTCACAAAGAAACTGGCATATGATGTAATAGGTGTGGGAGGAAATAGTTCATGTGAGGACTAGATGGAATAATTGGACAAACTGGACAAAGTGCCGACCATATACAAACACGCCCTGGTGGTGATGAAAATCCTTGCTGTAGAGTTTTCACAGAGCAGCATGCAGGCAGGATGGTATCCTAGCACCAATATAATCTGGTCATCAACTTCCACAGTTTAATCACAGGCTGCCAAAAATAAAGATCACTTACAGTGAACTGATAATTATTGTGCTAAACGGCGGTCCCCAGAAAAACTGAGAAGGATGTCCTGGTCCGTCATTTTGAATGGCACTATGGGTAAGGCAGAGCTTGTACAGTGTTTCCACACTGAATACCGATGTTTTAAAAAGAAGAGAATATTAATGATGAACTAAAATGGAACTGGAGAGATGATTGAATCTGCTCCCTGCGTCTCCTCCTCCCACACATTCTGATATCTTATTGTTCTTTCTGAAGTAGAGCATCCCACTGATTTTAGTCTACCTCTAGGGAATACGATCAAAGAGCACTCTCCCAAGAACTTAATTACCCTTCCTTAAAAGAAACCCTCTTTTTCTGTAAGACGACACAAAGTCTATTTTGCCTTGCTTGCATTCATACCCATCTCACAACACATTTGTATAATATTTTAAAGATCCAGCTACTATAATGCTATCTGGTGGTACTGACAGACCGGAAAATGTTAACCATCAGTGAGAATAAGTATTTGCCTTTTTCCTGGGAAGACTATGCCATTAAATTCATGTAATTATTTCTGATGCCTAATTTACAAAGAAAAAGAAAGGACCGTCTTGTTAAGGAACTAATAGATGCATCACTGTATTTATACCATGCCATCTTTAGTACATATTTTAAAGATAGTGGTTTTCAAATTTACTTGTATGCTGGAATCAACTGATAACCTTTAGCAAATTCTGATTCCTAGGCTCTACTTCCTCAAAACTTCTTAGTTAATTGACATTTCAGTCTGCATATAGAGGTGGTGTCAAGTCTGGCAGAATAACTTACACACACACATATCCAATTGCCTAGGGAAAAAAGCAAGATGGCCATGAGTGCCCCTTTTACCTCTCCAGTTATCTTCCTAGACACTGACCAGTTGAAAATCAATTGTGATGGTAGGAAGAGAAAAGAAAGAGTTAAATACATATGCACACACACACACACACCTACATATACACACACGCATACCTACACACACACACACACACATACACACACATGATCACCCTGAAGAATATTCTGTGGACAAAGATCTGCCTAAATCTCAGAAGGAACTCAATATCTCCTCCTAGAAGTAAAGTTATGAGGATACACCTACAGGCTCCTGAGGAACTAGGACATAAGCAGAAGTTGGCATGAATATTGAAATAATGCAAAGATGTCTTCTCTAATGGTACAAACAGACCACAGACTTCCCATATTTTTATTCCTGTTCAGTTCTTAAGCCGTCCTGCTTTCTAATACTGAGGATCACCACTGTTGTCTTAGTCTGGGCTCCATTTTCAACACTAATTCATGTTGGGAAAGCAAAGAAAAATCCAGTAAAGTCTTATGAAAGCAATGAGCTGAGCTCAAGCATGACAAAAAGCAAGGCTCTTGATGACTCCTTCAGTCTATTCTTTTTTTTTTATCAATTAGAGGTAAGGAATGTGTCCCAAATCAGTGTGTTTCGGCAGTAATGACACAGACGCCAGAGCATAGACACTTATTCTGTTTCCTCCATCTTTGCCACCACCTCCAAAACAAAGGAGAGAACAGAGAAAATGAGTTCCCTGATGACAGGTGACTATTAAGCAAGCTAACTTTTCTAAAAGTCATTTAGTTTAATCTTTAATCTTAAAGGAATTTCTTTACCTTCCTAGTTTTCTCCAAGTATGCATTAATGGACCTACACACAACTCCCATTTCCTAATTATTCTGTGATCAGTTCTTTGTCAGTACCACGGCATCTTCTTCTCTGGTAATTAATCAACATTGTCAGAGCAAACTGTTGGGAGTTTACAGAAACAAGCAGAGACCCCGATAGCCAATAACAGGAACTGTGCAATGCAGAAGCAACACTCCACAAAACATCTGAAATCAATTCAGACACGACCAAGTAGAACAAAAGAAACATGCATAATAAGGGAGTTTGACCAGCAAGATGGCTCAGTGGATAAAGACATTGGGCAGCAAGTCTGACAATCTCAATTTGGTCCTCGGGTTTCACATGAAAGGAGAGAATCAGCTCTTAGAAGGTATCCTCTGCTTTCCACACACGAATGCACATAAAAATAATAAGCAGTTGCCTCCAATTCAGTTTTCAAGTCTGAGTAGAGATGGGAAAGCTTTGGTTCAGTTTGCTAATCACAGTCCAGAATGCTATGGGTTTTCTCTTGAGCAACCGGAATTTGTTACATATTTTTATTTAATCTGCCTAGTAAGAAAACTAGTCATATGTAAGGGTCCATCTGATTTTTCAGATTGAATACTGAAATCACCACTGGCTGTGAAACAAGGCAATGACCTTCATTCACCACAAAGCTCCCATTTAAACCAATGACCAAAGAGTATTTCTGTAATTATCATTAGGCATACAAATTGTTTTAAGTCATTTTGAGGTAACATACACCTACATGCATAATTAGTCTTTTTGTTATTATGCCCTCACAGGACTTCCCTGCTGTGTGTTTTATACTGCTGCTGTTTGTATTTTATGTGTTTGCATTAATGTTTAAATTTTCATACACACATCCTTAGGCCATGTTATGAAGGGCATGACTCTTAAAATTCAGTCAATATATTAAATTAATGTTAATAAAGGTCGCATAGTAAGTTGCCCTAAATCAACTCTCTTTGTTTGTTCTATACACTCAAAGCTTCCAATATGGTTATTTATTAAAGGCAACGCAAAAGTCATCTCTACGCTGTAAACTCTCGCCATCTGTCAGATGAGCACACATGTGTGTTTAGTGTCTTTCCTTCCAAGATGGATCCTGCCTCAGGACCTCTCTAAAACAGTACTCCATGCCCCCCCCAAACAATAAACCCTACAACTCCCTTGTATCTATGAGATACACATTATATAGAGCATATGTCTAAATTGGTACACGCATGTACCTCCGGTGCTGTAGAGGAAAGGGCGGGGATTGCAGGGACTCACTACCATCCAGCCTCACCTAAATGCTGGACTCCTAGGAAAATATGATGCTGTCTCAAAAAGAGTGGACAATATAGCTCAGGGTGACACTGAAGTTCTCCACTGGCTTCTGCAACCACACAAATTCATGCATACCACAGGTACCAATCCACTGTGCACACACATATACACACATGCATTTTAAAAAGGACGGAGTAAAATCTGATTTTTAGCAATAAAGATTCTAAAGACCCTGATAAAGATTCTATGGACCCTGACATATGACAGAGCTTACATGCTGTATGGTATTAGGCTAGTCTCATTACGTTTTTGCACATTTCAACAGCTTACGAGTAGTTTACAGAACTAGACTAGTCTCCTTACACTTTTACACAGTTCTCTCATCTTCAGTTTCATGTATCCAGTATGAGAATAGTAATGATAAAATATGCAAAATATTTATATCTTATTCAGCTTAGGTATAATTACTGTGGGTGAAAGCAATGTCACAGGAGGTGCTACCGAATTCTAAACATATTCAGACTTATTTGGTCACTGCCTTAATTACATCTGCATATCCATGTCATAGGAATGACATCACAGCATCATACTGAAGAACAAGGATTTGGATCAAAGCATGAGCTACACTGGCCATTATCTTTGTTTTATTCATTAATCTTCTTAACCTTCCATAAAGGAGAGAGTAGTTCAATTTACTTCATGGAGTTGTTAGGAGGATGAAGTCAATTAACACAGTTATGCCCTTATGTGGGAATTCCTCATATTTCAAAGCACATGACAGATATTGGATGCCTTCATTCTATAAATTATTTCAGAATAGAGAAGACTCAAGTATTTAAAATAATATAACCAGTGTAGTTGTAATTGAAATAAAACTATTCTTTAAAATCCCAATAACTGTTACAATAGTAATGCTGTGCTTAGGACAGGTTTGCAGACTCTCTGCCTACAATTTCACTTACACTGTCCAATATGTACCTATCAACAAGCCCAAGCATGGGGAAAATGTGCATTGTTATCTGCATTTTAAGCTTCATGTACTGGCAACTCTTTGGCCAGTGATTAACTAAGACATCTAGGTTCAGTCTCCCTGAGCTAATGTCCTGTCGCCTGTACAGCTGCTCTCAAAGGTCAAATAATTAAATCTAAAGCCAGTCTGGCAACACACCATCCTAAAATGTTCACCTTCTTCAGTAGGATCCAGGGTCACAGCAGTCAGTGATGGCATGGCTCCTAATAGGATCCTTCCAGAAAAATGGATAAAGTAAGCATACTGCATTTACACAGTGGAGTATTACTAAGCTGTTAAAAACAATGACATGAAATTTGCACACAAGTGGACAGATCTAGGAAAAAAAATCATCCTTTTTTTGAGGAAAGCCAGACTCGGAAAGACAGACATGGTATTTACTCCCTGAGAAGCAGATATTAGGTATGAAGTAAAAAATAATCATTCTACAGTGCACAGACCCAGAGAATTTTGAAAACTGTCAGAATCTCTTATTCCTAAAATTTTTCTAACGAAAAGTACCCATGGAGCGACCCATGACTCCAGCCGCATAAGTAGAAGAGGATGGCATTGTCTGGCATCAATAGGAGGAGAAGCTCTTGGTCCGGTGAAGGCTCGTTTCCTCAGGGTAGGGAAATGCCAGGGTGTTGAGGTGGGAGTGGGTGGGTGGGAGGGGGAGCACCCTCATAGAAGCAGGGGGAGGGGGAATGGAAGAGGAGGGAACCGGGAAAGGGGATAACATTTGAAATGTAAATACATAAAAATCCAATAAAAAGTTGAAAACAAAAAATCAGATACTTTCCCAGTCTATGAATAAAGATATTAATATTTATACAAAAATAGAGAATAATTGCAAGATACATATAGTCTCTTGTGCTTAAACATTCATTCTTGAGTTTCATATGAGTTTTGTAGAATGATCATTAGATTTCAAATATCTGAGACATTAAATGAAGTAAATTATATTCTGAAATCATTGTGAGCTTCAGTTCTGAGAACAACTTGGCCAGCTAACTGGCCAGAATGCCTTCGATGATGCCAACGACAGATTGGAAAGATGGTACTTGCCTTTGAGAACCCTTCAATACCGTCTGTTCAATCTGGTCTACTCATGTTCTGCCCCAGGGAAACTTTAACTTAGCTATAGAAGTTGTCCCAGGTGTCACACAGACACTATAGTTTGGATAGTCTATACTAAACATCATCTTCCTTCAAAGTCAACAGCACCAACTTTCACACTACAATTGTTCTGCAATTATATACTTCAGACATGTTGTCCACAAAACATAAACTACCAAAAATTAGAAGGAGTACCTTAAATTATTGTCACGGAGTTTTTATCATTAGGTAGGATTCCCAAATGGATTTTAAATGTCCTGTGGAAGTTGGGTTATGAAGGACCCACTGTGGTAGTACACACTTTCTGGTTTGGTAGCCAGAAGTAGGTAAAAGTAAAAGAACTTTCTGTAAGTTCTCACAAAGGGAAGCATCTTACGTCACTTCTCAGTTCACCCGCACTGGTAATGTGTGCTCTGAAGAATGACCTCTGCATTCACACATGGATTTACATTGAGAGTTTTCAATGAAAAGAGCTTTTTGAACCGTAAAGTATTTGGTCAGAAGGAGGAGCTACAGCTGTGGCTGGAAACACACAGTAGTTTAGACTACTGCAAATCTTTAAAAATAAAAATGTGTCATGCATGAATTTCTTCCTGTCTTCATGTCAGTGAGGCATGTACAGAAATAAAGAATAGTGCTTTAAAATATCTTACATTCTTAAACAAAGTTTAAAAAGGCTATATGCACAGGTATGGAAGTTCAAAGATGCTAGCTAACATAGAAAACAGAGGCAAAGCTTTGGATTAGAGGATAAACAAAAAAGATGTCATAAACTACCTTACTAGTCTCAGACATACTTTTCCCCCAGAACTGATGGTCCAGTTCTACATTTCAACACATCTCTCAGGTCAAAGAAAGAGGATAGGATTGGTTAACATCACGAATTCATTTAGCCACATCAGGCTATCAGCCACAGAAAAACAACATAATTCCATGGTCATAGGAGTTAACTTATGGCTAGACTAGTGTGCATAATTACGGCTTTTGTTCTGTTACCTTAATAACCTATTTTTATTTTGATATTGTCTCGAAATTAGTTTTTTAAGCAAAAATACACTTGCAATCAAGTAAATTGGACCCACTGAACTTATGAGACCTTCTTCCTCTTTCCTCCTCCTCCTCCTCCTCCTCCTTCTTCTTCTTCTTCCTCTTCTTCTTCTTCCTCCTCCTCTTCCTCTTCCTCTTTTTCATTCTCCTCCTCTTCTCTGCTTTCTCTAAAGCAGTGGTTGTTAATATTCCTAATGCAGGAACTTTAATACAGTTACTCATGTTGTGGTGACCCCAATCCATAAAATTATTTATTCTCCTTCTTAGCTATAATGTTTATACTGTTATTAATAATAATATTAATATCTGATATGCAGGATAGCTGACATGACTCCAAGGGGCTCTTGATCAATACATTGGAAATCCCTGCTTTAAGGTGTGTGATTATTTTCTAAAAGCAATATTGATTCATAATAATCAGCACAAAGACATCAATCAATAACAAAGAAGCTTTTGTGAATTCAGGAAAGCTTGTGGTGTACCTTATTATTACAGACTTTCAGTCACTGATTCCAATAACAGCAATCCTTAAGTTATTATCTGTTTAAATGGGTGTTGCCTCTTTTTCAAAGCTTGTATTAAAATACTTTTACAACTTTCTTGAGAACTCTAGATGGACACAGAATGTGAAGAGTGTAACGTAATAAACAGCTGTTGTCAGAGAAGTCTAACCTAGAAGCAGATGTCCAGGCACATCCAAACCGCAATCAGCCCATCATTTCAATCATTTGCTGTCTGTCCACAGATAAATAGAAAGAATTTCCATATTACAATTCTACGAACATATACTGTATGCCAAGATCTACTCATTAAACAGAATACTTCTTTTTTCTAGTGTATTTCCAAAGTTCAACTTTTACTTTTAACGACACTTTCAATACTTATCATAGCACATGAAGCAGAACTCTTATCGCCCTACTATTTGCCTATAAACATGTGGAGCCACCATTGCTAAATTTGAAAATGGCCCTTAGAATTTTTGTTAGAAACTTAATCCCCTGTGTAACAGTGTTTCAAAGTGTGCATAAGAGAAGATGTTGGGTTAGAAGGACTCTCCTTAAGGTTGAAATAAAAGGCTCTATACCCCATTTTTAGAAGGGTTGATTCTCTGGAGTCTGACTACTTGAGTTCTTTGTATGTATTGGATATTAGCCTTCTATCAGATGTAGGGTTGGTAAAGATCTTTTCCCAATCTGTGGATTACTGTTTTGTCCTATTGACAATGTTCTTTGGCTTACAGAAACTTTTATGAGGTCCCATTTGTGGATTTTTGATGTCATTGCATAAGCCATTGGTGTTTTGTTCAGAAATTTTTTATCTGTGCCCATGTGTTTGAGGATCTTTCCCACTTTCTCTTCTATTAGTTTCAGTATGTCTGGTTTTATGTGGAGGTCTTTGATCTACTTGGACTTGTATTTTGTATAAGGAGATAAGAATGAATCAATTTACATTATTCTACATGCTGACATCCAGATGAACCAGCAGCATTTGCTGAAAATGATGGCTTTTTTGTTTTGTATAGTTTTAGCAACTTTGTAGGTGTCTGGGTTCATTTCTTGATCCTCAATTCTATTCCATTGGTCTACCTGCCTGTCTCTGTACCAATATCATGCAGTTTTTGTCATGGTTGCTCTGTAATACAGCTGGAGGTTAGGGATGGTGATTTCCCCAGAATTTATTTTATTGTTGAGTATATTCTTCACTATTCTGGGGTCTTTTTTTATTCCAAATGAATTTTCCAATTGCTTTTTCTAACTCTTTGAAGAATTGAGGTGGAATTCTGAGGAGATTTTATTGGATCATTATAATATGGCTTTCGGCAAGATGGCCATTTCTACTATATTAATCCTGCCAATCCATGAGCATGGAAGGTCTTTCCACCTTCGCAGATCTTCAATATCTTCAGAGACTTAAAGTTATTGTCATACAGGTCTTTTACTTGCTTGGTTAGGGTCACACCAAGGTATTTTATATTATTTGTGGCTATTGTGAAGGGTGTCATTTCCCTAATTTCCTTTTCAACCTGTTTATCCTTTGAGTAGAGGATAGCTGCTGATTTGTTTGAGTTAATTTATTATCCAGCCACTTTGCTGAAGTTGTTTATCAGGTTTAAGTGTTCTCTGATGGGATTTTTAAGGTCACTTAAGTATACTATCATAGCCTCTGCAAATAGTGATATTTTGTCTTCTTCAAGTAGGCCTCATATAGGGATGCAGGGATGGTTCAGTATGGGGAAGCCCATCAAAGTAATTTACTATATAAATAAACTCACAGTAAAAAAACACATTATCATCTCATTAGATGCTAAGAAAGCATTTAACAAAATTCAACATCCCTTCATTCTAAAAGTCTTGGAAAGATCAGTAACTCAAGGCCCATACCTAAACACAGTAAAAGCAATATACAGCAAACCAGTAGACAACGTCAAACTAAATGAAGAGAAACTTGAAGCAATCCCACTAAAATCAGGGACTAGACAAGGCTCTCTCAGAGATCAGAGTGATACAAACTGTCCCTCATCTTCTTTGAGCCTACACACTCTCCTTTTCATGAGTGTCACTAAAATTCATTCATGCCTGACATCAACAACCGTAAACATGATGATAGAGTGATGCTATAAAAATTTGATTTCACAGTATACAGGACCCACAGGTATAAGAACTGCAAGATTGTCCTTTTCAAAGTTATCAGACAGATTTGGGAGTAGATTCCACAAAGTGATTTAGCCACATTGTTCACTGTGAAGTAGGAATCAGTAAAGGAACAATTACTCAGAGTGTATGCGAAAGTTTTAGGTGATAAGATAACTAAATGATCTTATTATAAACTTTTTATATCACAAGACTTTGAAATGTGGCTCTAACAATATATATACCATAGGAAGAAAATTACTAAATCCAATTTACAATTAAGTGCAATCATTAAGGACTCAATCATTAAAAATATGTTGTGACTTATGTTCTCAACAATTTCAGAGATGCCTGGAGCTAGGGTTTCCTGAAGTGTGATTTTAAATGTAAGCAGGGAGGACAAGAAAGGGGGTAAAGCTATTGTTTAGATTTTTTTCTGTTAGGACAACACTGGAAATTTGTCAGAAGCATCTGTGCTTTAAACAGCACAATGGAGTGAAAATTGGCAAGTACGGTTTGGAAGCTAATTTCGAAGGTTTATGATACCACAGTGTTCATATTTAGCAGCTGTCAATTTGTTACCGTCAACTGCAATAAAAATCAGCAAAACCTGAAATCTTCTCTGCCAAAGAGACAGCTGTTTCTGAATATAGGAGCTTTTGGAGATGTGACTGCCTTTTTTAGCACAGCAAACTCTATTTGAGATACTCTATTTTTATTTATTGGAAAATTTTCAAAGGAAGAAATTTATATTATTTAACTTTCTTTTGACAAAGTGAGGATGAGAAATCATGGAATCCTGGTGTGTTTATTCGTACATCTCTTTGAAGCCATGCTTTCAACCTAATGGTATTTTGATCTTTGAAGAATCATTTGGCACCATCTTAAGAAAAACATGTATCTCAACTAGACGCCATTGGCACTTGCTTTGTGGAGGGCAGGGATGCAGGAACATGTTAAGTGGTACACAGAAACACCTCCACAGTGAAGAACTATTTGTTGTCCATGTCAGTTGTGCCAGGACTGAGTATCAGTGTTCCACAGGGATTGAGGTGAGCGATTTATATTGCAGAAGGATTTGAATTTATGGGCAAACACACTTTCATCATAACTGTTCAGGTAAGGAATTACAGTCAGCACATGCTGTGTTACTGGAATAACAGAGTGAGAATCCTTTACATGGAATTATAAAAGGTATGTTTGTACTGCTGTAATTAAGTTACCAGCACTTACATAAAATATCTTTCTATGTATATCATTTTATAACTGGGCTATAAAAATGAATCTTTGACTAAAACTGGACAGATAGTTTCTTTGAATAGTTATTATTTTCCAAATGCTCATTCATTAATATTCTTCACCTAGTCCTTAATGAATATGAAATGAATATTAAAATTTTGAATATAATTTTACTTCTACTAATTACCTCATCACCTTCATAAATTAGACATGCTAACACTGAAGGCAGGAATCTCACAGGCCCACCCCTAGACAAAGTACTTTAGGCAACCCAGGAATGCTGAGAGTATGAGACTTAGTCTTCCAGAAAGATAAACCCATTGTTAGGTATCCAATACCAAGTAGTGAGCCCCAAAGTCACACATACAATCAACACCAAAAGGGCTCAGCCAATTGTAGGTATATATTTATGTGCACATGTGTGTGCATGTAAAGAAACAGCAATTAAAGAGATGAAGAATATGTATTTGAGAGGAAAAGGGGGGGGAACTTAACATGGAAATGGTTGGAAAGATTAAAGGGAAGAAGGAAACAATTAATTCTGTTTATAGTTTAAAAAAACATAAAAATGTTTCTAAGGTCTTAGAGCTAGTAATCTGAAGTAAGATTTATTTATTGCTGTCTGTTCAGTAACTGTCACCGAATGACTCTACATGGATTTCTTCTCTTTATTACAAATCACACTTCTTATTTACTCAACTTTGCCTCGGTGGTGTGAGCTTAGAAGGCATAAAATCGTCCAAAGTTTCAGGTCCTCTCAAAGGCTGTGAGAGAATGACAGAGAGACTAGGAGACAGCATGGTCTACTGGACGGCGCACTCATCAAATTGATTTGCCTAAAAAATTCTTAGAATTAAAGCTCAAAAAGACGTGAATAAAGCACATCTGATCTCTTCTGTTCAGTACCTATACTAAGCAAATTAAATGAAAAGTTCTCTTACTGGGAGGTAAATTTGGATTAATATTCATTATAGGACCTCCTGACTTACTTCTCTTGGGTTCCATTGCTAGACGTGAATTGCTATCATGAGGTGTCCACTGCATTTCTTGAATGTTGGGTGGAAACATCTGGAGTTTGGATGACATTGCAGCATGATAATTGGCTTCCCAGCCTCATGAAGTTTTCATCTTCTTGGTCACATTGGGTGGTGATTCCCTATTACTTCTTAACTGTGACCATGTCAACTATGTCATGTTGAGTTATATATATGTTATTAACATATATATGCTAACATATATATGTTAACATTAACATATATATATAACTCATACATATGTTAATAATATGAGTGAAGGTGCTGTGATACCTCCAACTTAAGATGGATAAAACAAGTATACCCTTCTGTAACTTTTCCTAGCTCTTTCTTTGTCTGGATGTAGAAAACATAGACATAATAGAAGACTTGGAGGGCCATAAAGCTTTATTGGACAATGGCCTACAATGTAAACAGTTTTGACATCCATCGCTATATTATAAAGTCTGACATGGGACAGTTTGATGATTCTATAAGCTATGTGAAAGCATGTTTTCTCATATAATGGCACTAAAATTCTGGGTTGTTATAATGTCTCACTTTTATTATACTGATTATTATGAATATATCCCCACTATGTTACCAAAATGCTAGCTCTTTTAAATTTTAAATTTTGTTGTTTTCAAAAAATTTCATCCTACTATCATTTCTCTCCAGGAAAGCCTTGGCAAAGTCCATTATCTGGGAGTTTTCTTATTCAATTGATTGCCCTACTCTACTGCCAAATCACTTCAACAGATTTGTAGATTCAAAATTTAAAATAGACGTGCAGTCACAGCACTTAAATACTGATTTATAAATTTCCAAGCACAGCACACCAACTGGATGAAATATACTTAAACCATCTGCAATAAAATAGTACTTTTTAATTTTTTGAGTGGTAAACCACTCAATCAGTTAAACAAAATAAAGTTTATATGGCCAGAACATTAAAGTAGCATAAAATATAATATTAGTATGTGCAGTAATACCCTTATGCATCTCAGAAGTAGAAAGATATTTTCATTTTGTTTTCTCCTTGCCTGATTAGGTGAGGGGAAAATGAGCTTGCTAATAATGTAAAATCCTCAAGCAATCCAATGGTGCACTATCGGGATCAATTTTACTTCAAGGAAATAAGTTCAGAATTTGAAATAAAATGGCTGGTGTTTCTTTAGGAGATTCATCAACACGGTCCTCTGCCTGTGCTTGCTCAGGCCTACAGATAGGAGCACTTTGTCTCACTCAGACCTAGCAAATGACAAAATTTTTGTATATCATTTACTTCTCTCAATGTCTCCGCTTTAAAACTAAGGAACTATTGCTTGCTTTGGCCTCAGTAGTTGTTATCTTTACAGTAGCAGGCTTGAAAATTTTATTCTTTATCTGTCACGCATCCTTTACTCAAAGACTAAAGAGATATTATTCAGAGCTTTATGATCTCGGTATTCATATATAATTTTGAAAAGCTATAATAAATGATGCTTGTTACGTATTTTAAATCACCTGTCAAGAAATATGATCTTTGGAAAATTGAAAATGGTTCAACTTTCTATTCTTATAAAGTAATTCATTTAAAATATGCTTGAATTTTATTTCTTACATGATTATTGATGTGTTTATATCCAGAATATTTTCAAATGATGCTTTGTGTATAAAGATAAGCCAAGTATGGTCCTGAGAGTAATCAACATTTCACAACTAGTGTTTGCAAACTAATCCTGAAGGTGAAAAGAGCTAAGAATACAACATAAAACCATAGGCTACAAATCCTAAACTCACTCGCTTACTATGTGTTTTAAACATCTTTCTGAAAAACCAAGGATAATATATATATCCTATATCTTGAAGGGTTTTAATATGGTGGTCCTGACCATGCATACACACTTGGAAGAGCTGTCAGACTAAACACTAAATTCCTGGCACACCAAGGTCAGAATGCAGAAAAGAAACTTACTAGTGTCTCTTAAAAAAAAAAAGAGTAAAACAAAACAGAACGCTTTTTTCTCTTTCATCTTCATTAGTGGAAAAAGGTTTCAAAGTCTTCACAACACTTATGGAATATTCTAGTATGTGCTTGGTGTTCCAATATGCAAATGGCTTTTCTTGGTGGTAAGGTAAAATTGGAATGACAGTATTTCTTAGCAACTACAATTTTATATTTAAAGATGTAGCAAAACAAATATGTATATCTTGATGACAAATGATCAACTGGAGGAGCCTTCTAGAATGAGCCACTTGCACAATAGAAGTGTTTATTTACATTATAAGAAATCACACACACAAATATGCACATACACACATATGCACAGAAACATACACATATATGCGCAGACACATACATACACTCATATATTCATGGTTATATGCACATCACATACAAACACCTGAAAATGCACACACTCATGAGTTTTATTGAGAAATAAAATTTCACCAAAGTTGGTTATCAGGAGAGTTTAGTTAAGAATTTGTCTGCGTCTGATTCTGGTTAGTTCATGCTGTAAATTTTGTACACGAGAACTCACAGAATAGTGTGGGCTAATATTTGTATTAAAGAAACAGTAAAACAAATAAAAACATCTTTGAAACAGTAATACATATACATATATCTGTATATATATTAAAAAAAGGTAACAAGCGGAAGTGATTTCTAATCCAAAGCCTAAGGAGGGTATGTTTTACTTTGTGTCACTCCATGTTAAAAATAAAGTCATTGGGGCTGTGGATTTAGCTCAGTGGTAGAGCGCTTACCTAGGAAGCGCAAGGCCCTGGGTTCGGTCCCCATTGCATTCTATCAACTCTATTATCTCCAGGTTTCAGGCCTGTGAAATACCCGAGAACAATAAAATGGTGAACATTGGAGGTTAGTGTTATTTTCAGTTTTCACATGAAGTTTTGAAATTAAATGCCATTCCTCATTACAAGAAAGCCAGACTGAATTTAAATAACTTCAGGGTCTCAAGTCTTTTATATTTCTTAAAGGAAAATCTGTTATAATTCACAAATAAAATTTAAAATGCATATATTACATTCCTTCCTTGGGTGCATAAAACTTTCTAAATTGCTATGTTCTAACTTCAAAATTAATTTTCTGCAATGTATATATGGTATTTAAAATTTCCAATACATAGATAATTTTACCAAAATGTAACTTAAGATAGACCAGCAGAAATTCTCAGTGATAACTGAAGTCCTATTGGTGGAAGCACAGTGCGTTCAAAGAAAAATGACACATCAATTCTACTGACTTAGTTTTGTTTCTTTAAAACTGCTTGACATGTAACATTGAAGTCTAATATTTTTAAGGTTTATTCTTTACCATCTTTTTATTTTGAAAAATGAAATAGAAAAATGTGCCAGAAACTTCTGAGAGCCTTTCACTCAGCTTGTTAAAATGTAAGCATCCTGTTTAGCAGCATTAAAAATATCAAAATGAGAATAGCTAAAACTGACTTTGATTGCAGGCCTCTTCTCTTTGAATGGTTTTACATACCCAGTGTGTATATGTGTGTGTACTTCTCTGTGTGTGCTTGTCTGCGTGTGCTTCTATCTCTCTGTCTCTCTCTGTCTCTGTCTCTCTCTCTTTCTCTCTCTCTCTCTCTCTCTCTCTCTCTCTCTCTCTCTCTCTCAGTGTGTCTGTCTGTCTCTGATTGTATCAGACAAATCACATAGAGGCACACCTCAATCAAGAACCTGAATTATATCACTATAGGTCTCTGTTGCCACCTGTACCACTACAGAGTAACTTTGTTCCCGCCATAACTGTTACCAAGGTGATTTTGCTTACTCTCTATGACCCTGTCATTTCAACAATGTCAAATAAAGGGAAACAGGTTTACACAGCTTCCTGAGGTGAATTTTTTCACTCAGTTCCTTCTTGTGAGATGTGTCTCTATTAGTGAATATACCACTAGAATATTTCTGTTATTGTTGCATATTATTGCATAACATGACTTGATTACGCATAACTTTTAAAACAAATTGTAGCTTCGCCTTCCAAAATATAGCCCTCCTTAGTAAGTATGAAAATATTTACTAAAAAGCAGTGTCTTAAAGTACGGTGGACTAACTGTTCATGTGCTATATAAAGATATTTTGAAAGACATTTTCACAACATTTGAATATTATATCTAAAAAGGAATAATTTCTGAGTTATCAAAAATGTAACATATCCTATGTAGTAGCTTAATTTACAGCTAGAAATATATAAGCCAGAAAGTCTTATCATTATTTCACTCTTTACTTTATTATTTAACTTATTCAACTGTCAGAATAGGTTAAGTTTTTCACAATAATATGAATGTTATAAAAACATTCTTAGTTTTTCCATTGTTATAATACCGTTTCTTTTGAGTTTAAAATGCTAAAGTAAAGTAACTTCAGTTGATTATATATTCTCTCAGAGACATTCAGAAAATAATTTGTTTAAACAAATTATTGAGCATCCACTGAAACAAATATTATGAAGTAATTTAAAAGAATTATAAAATTGAACAACTTAATGACATGGAAATAGATTCTAAAGCTGTTTAACAGTAGTTGACAAAGATGTTTACAAAAGACTTTTCTTAATACAATCTTATTTTTGTAAAGTGATATATAATCACATATGCATAAAAGATGGGAAATTGTATACTTACTGTGAAACGACAAGTCATATTTCAAAGGAGACATTTTAAGCTTTCATTTTCCATATTTTCTTGAAGGGCTTCACAAGGGACTGAAGCCCAGTCTGATATACAAGATTGTTGTTTACACAGAAGAACAGTGTTTCTCTTTATGCCAGGCTGGTATTCTTATAGAGCACAATTACTCCCCTTCTCTTAAATTCATTGCACCTGTCTCAATTATCTATCATGTTATTCCCTTTATTTTGATAAAAGAAGCTTGACCTAGAAACTCCTTCGATAGCTGCACAAACCAAGAGCATGAAATATCTATCACAATTAAAAAATATTACTTCAAATTCAGAGCTTCGAGGTGCTAGGTTCTGCATATTTATCAAATTGAGTGTTTTGAAAGCATGTGGACGCTATGAGCATACTCATAATAGCTTTGTCATATTTATAATTTCTTCTTTCTGTAAGCTCAACAGAGGCACTGTGTTCATCTATTAACTATTTTCTGCCCTCTTGCTTTACTATAAATCTTAGGAATATTAATAAACTGTCATCAGCTTATGGGTAGAATTCTGGAAGGCCTATCATCTCCTCCCGCCTCCTTCCTTTACCTACTGGCCACATATAAAAAACTGCTAAATCAATTAACCTGCTGTTATTGCCCTAAGTAAAGCTTATAAATTATGTTGCCACTAATAATTTTCTTTTGAATTAAAACTTAACTTTCACAAATTAAGCATCTGTATTTGTGTTCAAAGGTATTCATTAAAGAAGGTTTCAATTAAAAATCATGCACTCATAAAATAATAGGGTCAATTACTGCTATAATTATTTTCTTTTAATATTTCACATCCATTGTCACTCTGTGACCACAAATTTAATGCATGGATATAATCTCTTTTAAATTTGAAAGAACCGAGTTATTTCATTAAAAACATGTTCATCGACCACATACTACTTCAAATAAAGTATGACATCATTGAGAAGCACAGAGACAATAGTAGAATTGATAATGACCTGGCAAACATTTACTATCTTATTTAACTCATGTTTCCTTTCGTTCCTGTTTTTGGAGACATGTTCTTGCTACACAGTCCAACCTGGCCTTAAATTCAAATTCTTCCAGTTTCATTCTCCTGAGTGTTAGGACTGTATGCATAAAAACCCTATCTACTTATTTTTGCTTTAATCTCTTTTGGATTAATGATAACACTGAATTATAAAAACCTTCACCAATCAACCTAGTCCACAGAAGAGTAGGATAAGAAAACTTCATCTTGCACTGAAGTAGACTATGAATACATGATGGCTGAACGGTTATTATAGACTTATCACTGTGTAAAATTTATTAAAAAATGGATTCTTCTCTCATATAATACATCTCAACCATAGTTTCCCTTCCTGCACTCCTCTTAGCTACTCCTTCTTCCTCTCATAATAGGAACTTTTTATTTCAATGTTTGGAAACAGAGATAACTAATCATGAAATGGGAAACATTCTAAACTTTGGAGTACACTAGAGGGCTAAGAGAATTGCTCTGAAAGTAGAATGTGAGCATCTAAAAGAGTAAACGAGCACTTCCCAACTGTGTGTCCAATGGTTCCTAAGCTTGCAAACATCTATCTCTACACTGATGATGATGGTGATGGTGATGATGATAGCTTCTGGACTTCACTAGTTTTCCAGAAGTAAATAGAAAATAAGTTTTCATGTATGAAGTCCTCTGGAATTTAGGCACTCCCTTCACCATATTATGAGCATGCCTGAAGGCTTAATGTCAAACACCTAACCATGACGTCTATTTCTATTAGGCCATATTTCATCCACATATCATTTGATAATTTGAGTATGCTAAAATTTTTAAAAATTTTACCTTTTCCTCTCTTGTTATCCTACTGTAATAGATTATTATTAACACAATCAGTCTGAGAACATCATTCTAAAGAGGTGGCACCTCAGACTGTTGTCTGACGAGGAGCCAGGTATGTGTCTCTCACTGCTCCATACCACTGGATAAGTTACTTAATTATCTAGATTTTATTTAACTCACTTGAAACTTTATATGCAATGAACTTTTATAAGCTATCTTAAAAATTCTAGATAAGGCAGAATTTCATTTATTGATGGCCATCCATGGACTGGCACAATTTGAAAGATGTGTGTGTGATGCTATTCTGTTCTCTTTCAGTAAAAGCAACGGGTGATTTTAAATGTTTTTACACTTACTAAAAACAGCTTTAACTGACAATATAAAAGCTATACAACTCCATGCTAGGATCAGTCAGAGACCATCTTGAGTGACACATGTGTTATCAAATCAGCAGAGGAGAGGTTTCTATGAGGTCATTTTTTAGGCTGGTGGGACTGGACGTCCATCAAAGGCTATTGCACTTGACCAGCCAAACCCTTAAATATATCGGGAATTGAATTCTGCTTATCAGTTTATTAGAAATACTCATATATTGTATTCTTGTATATAAAATGCTTCAAAATGAAGACCAAGGACACACCTGACAGGCTCCTTGGACCAACTCAGTACTCGAAGATCAGGAACCCATCCCTCACATCCACAGATCCAGTCTTAGAGGACGTTATGTAATCAGTTGGTCCTTGCTTCCCTCTTCCACTATGTAAGATTTTTGACTGCTAAAAATATGACAAATGTCAGGGACAGAAAAACAGTTCTATGGTTAAGAGTGCTTTGATGTTCTTTGATAGGACCTATTGACTTTCCAGCTACCACATTACAGAGCTCAAGACCATCATGACACCAGCTCCAGGGGACCCAAACCACTCTTCTGGGAAATGGTACGTACATACTTAAGTAAAACTTTAGAGAACGGACAAATTGCTGCTCAACTAGCAAATGTGTATTGTTTAATTTTAACATTGTAGTCACTTTATAGGTGTTCAGTTATTTGTTGTACATTTTAAAAATTCTCCCATCCCCATCAACTGAGCTGGTCTGTTTGGACAATGAGAGGTAAAAGTCTATTTAAAGTAGCTAAAGTTCTTTGAATCAGGGCAGGTCTCACAACACTAGTTTTCTCCACTGCCCTAGCTTCCCATACCTATTCTTCCCTGTCTGCCTCATCAAGCTGTCTTCACAAATCTTCTAATTTTACATGGCCTTTGAAATTGACAAAAACTAGCTGTTCCAGGCAAATGTTTTTATAGGCAGTGTTTTACTAATACATTAACCTTTAAACATCTTAGTGTAGTGTTAGTAAAGGTGATCCTCAGGACTCACATTGGAAGGAGAGAGCCAACTCCCACAGTTATGTGCTGACCTCCATCCTCTTCTCATGGCTTGTATATATACTTGTACATGCACATGTACATATACTTGTATATGCACAGATAATAAAAGTAACCATTTTATCTTAGACTCATTTGTTATGATTTGGCACCAATTCCACAGGTCTAAGCTTGCAAAGTTCATCCTGAGTTAACTCATGTCAGTCAAAGCTCTTAAGCTCAAATACACATTAGGATGTTTCTGTTTCACTTTCTTGAAACACTATCCTGCTCTTATCAGAATTCCAGATAATATCTCAAATGCTGCAAAACTTGGTAGAGCATGAACATGTATTGCATCTAGTCAAATTTCAATGGATTACCATCTAATTTATTCATAATATTTTAGGCATGCATAAAAATGGTTTTCCATAAATTCTTTCAGCCACCCCCCCATCCTCACTATGAAAGAACACAAATACCCTTGCCAATGTGACTACCACAGAAATGAGGTAAGGCAGACAGTATCAAGTAGAATGCAGACAGAGTTACCCACCTATATTTCAATATACAACATAGTTCTCTATTCAGCTAATGGATAAAAATATTTAACATTTTGTCTATTTTTACATGTTTTGTGCATGGTTACAATTAGTATGCAAAGAGTTTCCCAGAACATTTTTCTTGAGAAATGTTACTCTGTGTGACACATGTGACTTCAAGAAAGACTGGCTTGTGAAGTGCAGTTTGGGTTTTCTGAGAAACCCAACAGGTTGAATGCTTTGTCTTCTGGGAATGACATTGCACTGTGAGGTGAGAGCCTCAGATTCATTTTCTCATGGTCAATAAGACTTCTTTCAAGACTTCATATAGGATTTTAGGGCTTTGCACATACTAGACATGCATTTACCCCTGAGCCATCATTAAATATATTTTTAGTTGGTATATAAGGGGTAAACTGTGGCAGTATGTTATGTGCATACAAGGGATAAATTCAACATTTCTCTGTAATGAAAATATTTGAATTGCTCTTCAAAGCTTTTGAAGAGCATGGAATTAATGGAATTAATTCATGGAATTAATAGCTGTCAACGTAGTTACTCTTCTGTGACATAGAACATTACAAGCTCTTCCTTGTATGCAACCATACCTAGAACCTATGAACCACCCTCCATCTTCAAATGCTAGCTTAAGACTCAGTATTCCAACTTAAATGAATAAATTTGGATTATTCTCCAAAGAAGCTTCCAGAACAAAAAGTTGATGAGGCAAAGTGATCCTTTAATTTATCTGAAATGTGAGGATGTCTTCTGATGTAAATCAGACTATAGTGATGCAAATTTCTCCTTCTCATATTATCTGTTCTGAAGTTCATGTTTGAAAAGTTTCACTTTTTAATTAATTTAGATCTCTCATTTTTATCATCCATGTCTTCCTTTTGAAGATGACCTCACTGACAAGAAAGAGCCCATTCATTCTCTTGAAGGCGCTTCTTGTCCCTTGCATATTTTCTCCCATCTAAGACAGACACCGACGGAGCTCTTTATTCCAAACACGATTCTCTCTTGAGATTCTCATCAATAAATAAAGAGACATGCTGCTATCACAGCTGCTTGACACCAACCAAACCCCTCATTAGCTTGTGGACTCTAACATAAGAAAATGAAGACATTTAAATTCCTTGTTGAAAGGCATGCATGAAACTACACTTTACATTTTCACATTCTAAGTTTTAAAAGAAATGTTAAATTCATCTACATTTGAAAAATCAAGTTTCCTTAAAGGTATATATACAGAAACACAGACCTTTGTTTCCAATATCTGTTTTGAAGCTTTTATTTTGAAATAGATACTATGTGGCAGATACTATTAAAAAAATATAAGCCAAACTATTGGCGTCTATGTGTGTATGTGATGTGTGTGTGTGCATTTGTATGTGTCATCCACCTGTATCAGAACTTTAAAGGCAGTGATATACTATGACACTGCTCATATCAAGTCTGCCTCACCTATACTAGCAGCCATCTACAGTATAGACACTGATTTCTTAAGCCTTTGGAGCATTCTTGGGAACAGATGATCACCAAATGGCAATCTCAATGCCATAGCTTCAGGATAGAGGTATGTTTAAGAGTTCGAAAGAATGAAGAATCTAGATGCTTCCATATCCAGTCATGTAAACTCCTTGGATTGCAGGAAAATGAAACACCACTGAAATAATGAAATCTAGTTTGCCATTTTCAACCAAAATAGCTGACCCATCTAGAAACATAAAAAAGAGGAAGAAAGTATTAAGGCCTCTTTTCAATTTTTCTATTTCTGATTATATCTTCTAGTTCCTCCCAAATCTTGATGCTCATGACATAATGGGAAAAAATGCAATTCTTTGAAAATAATTATGGCCTCAAAAGGCAACTCAATTACTAAATTTTATATGCATATTTCTTAACCAGTCTGTGGCCCAGGGTGACCCTGTGCCTCTATCTTCCTGGTTACATATCTTGAGTACTTATATTACAACTGTGAGCAGTGTGACTAGCTTATTCAGACTTTGCAGTCAAACAGTATAGCAACTGAACTATAGCTTCAATCCCCAATTTTTTCTGACACACAATTTCAAATAAAACTATCACTCATAGCAGCTATAAATACCAGAGAAATAGTAATTTATTATTCTGGATGTCATTAAAATAATTAAAATATGTTTTAAAAGATCACGGTAAGTTTATACTTAGGGTTCATCTTAAAATAGTTTCTTCATGTAATATCCTGCAACTAAATATTGCTTGGTCCTTTCTGATTTGGGAATTCTTCTGAAGAACACTCTTAGGCCAGTGATTGTTTGCCAATATTTATAGTATATTTCAGAAGACAGGAAGATAACCATAGAAAATAGGTTTGTTTTTGTCCCCAGAGCACAACATAGCTCACACTTCTTCAGGAATGCCCCGCAGCAGCATGACTGACTGCTCCACATCATAGCAAAGCCAAGAGCAGACAGACCTGCTGTCCCAGCTGGATGGGACAATCACTCCTTCCAGTGCTCCGCTGGAAACTGTTGCCACATTCCCATTAGCACTTGTCACCAGAAGGTACCCTTTGTCACAGAAAGACAGTGAGGGAATTTTATTTCCCATTAGCTAAATGAAATAAAATTAAATTCCTTCTAGTTAAACTATGTTTGGAAAGATTAGAATCCAAAGGTTCACATATTGATCATTGGCTCCAGGTTTTATTGTAATAACTTCAATCTGAGGATGGCTCCAGAGATTATGATAAAACTATTATTTTAGAAGTCATAGTTTGAAACTAGATTGCCTCAATTTAGTGAGTTCTTAGAGAAATACATTCTTCATAGAATCCATCTCCCAGATGTAACTTGGATTGAAACTCTAAAGGATTATGGTTTAGATAGAAAATAACATAAATGTAACGAGATGAATGTGTGCAAGTAATGTCTCACCTCTGTCTTTCTCTTACATACACACACACACACACACACACACACACACACACACACACACGTGCATACACAATGTGGCAGACATTACCAAGTAAATAATAAGTATATTTTGTCTTTATTTAAGTGTCCTGGCCCAAGACAAACTATTACTGTAATTTTAATGAAGGATTTGTGCATGAATTCTTTCCAAAAGTGGTAAGAGAGCATGAAATTACATTCTTATTATTTATGATACACTTTGAGCTACAGGAAACACTACATCAATTGACTGAAAGATACACCTCCTTTCCTAAAAAAAAAGATATCTTACTTCCTTTGAGACCGTATTAAATGCAATTTCTCCTGTCTGTCTGGACAATCTCATAAAACAAAAGTATAAAATCCACACAAGAAAATAGGACTTTGGGATTCCATAATTTCATTACTATTAATTTTGGACAAATCTTTCCATCACACCTGCAGCTTGCCGTTTTAAATCATGATATCTGCAATGAGAAAGCGGGCAAGCCTTCACTTCCTTCAGAGGCAATGACTATACTGCCAGATTTAGCTAATGATCCATTTATATTTTTCATTACTCTGTAGTTTATGAATGACAATTTAGTCATTACCTATCATTATAAGTATCTTTATTTAGCAATGGAAATCAATAAACAATATGCGCTGGAAAGTTAGCACATAGCAACCCCAAAATGGATATTTTCATATTCACTGCCTGTTAAGACATGTTTCTGGGGAATGCATTGTATTCTGAACTGTAGTTATAATAACTCCTGCTTGTAAACAGCTGAGCATTCATTGCTAGAATCATTCTACCAATTGGGAGTTCTAGTTAATCTGTCTCAACCAGTTTTCTACTATGAAATATCATCCTTTAAGTTATTAGCACCTTTTAAAATATGTTTTAATTGAAGTGAAATTACATCTCTTTTCCTCCTCAGTCTAGCTTTCTGCCTACCCTTCCTTGTACTTCCTCCTACTGTTAATATTCTTTCAAAGACACAGGTCTTCAGGAGAAAATGAGGAAAGAAAAAACCACAATTGCATATAATCAGAATTCTTCTAGCAATAATGTAAAAGTAATCAGTGTTTAGACAAGAATGGTGAGAAGCACACAGGATTTACTGAATGGAAGGGGAGAAAGAGAACAAATTTTCAGCTGTATGACACTTCTAAAAAATCTCACAATTTTTCCTTCCACTAGTAAATATTAATTGAAAAAAACATTCAATGTATTAAAGTTTTATAGCAATCTGGAACACTGTTATCTGTTTCCTCTGTTGACCATTTCTGTAAGAATCCAGATACCATGTAGGAAATAGAATTGTGGGAAGGTGATCTATAGCTTTCAAAAATAAGATCACCCATAAAACACTAAATCTACAATGATTCCCAAGCACTTTCTGGAAGAACATGAAACTTGTGTTGTGATAGCAATACTTTCTCTCTCTCTCTCTCTCTCTCTCTCTCTCTCTCTCTCTCTCTCTCTCTCTCTGTGTGTGTGTGTGTGTGTGTCTTAGTTTAGTTTTTCACTATATAACTATATAATAAAGAGGAAAAATTATTTAATAAGTGATGACAAAACAATGCCATAATCTTTGGTTTCTCTCTTGTTGCTAATGCTCACAAAATTACTCCAATCAATACATTATAACTTTTCAAATATTATTTTTAAGATGTAATATACAACGTCAAATCAGTCAATAATAATGGTTTGTTTTCTACTCTGTCCAAAGCATTATGCTAAGGAAACACGATGCAAATAGATTTAAAATATGCTCACTGATACAAGGAATCCAGTAGCTACATTAAAAATCTAATCATAGGTACTATGGTAAGTCTTGACCTTAGATACACTAATTTACGACAAAATCACATGTAGACTTGAAAGAACACTGGCACTAAGACCCAACCTCAACCCACTAAACTAGACAGTAAGCAATGATGTCTAAAATTAGAGAGACAGATTCAAAAGTTTTGTTGGGACTGAGAGATAGATGCACTTACCTGTAAGTATTACATATAGTATCCTGAAGGGCAAGGATTTAGTATGCTTCTAATTGCATTAAATTACACAATAATGCATTACTACTGCACTAAATTTAATTACAGAGCTTTGTCCTCATATGATACACTTCTGAGTTCATGGACAATCGGCCAAGTCTGCTCAAACGGAACATTTATTACTTATCTATTGTTGTGTAACTACTGAAAATAAAGTAGCTTAAAGCAATAATGTGTGCTATGATGTGATAGCACTGTCTGGAAAGTGCTTGTTGATCAAGTATGAGGACTCGAGTTCAACACAACCACATAAATGAATTAGCCAAAAAAGCTTGCAATCTTGGGCTCGGGAGACAGAGACAGGTGTACCCCTAGAGCTTGTTAGAGAGCAATAATCTTCAGCTTATGATATCTATGAACCAAATGTTTGGTACTTTATTAATTATTCATCAGAAAAACTGTAAGCCCTTATGCTTTCTTATGTTTTAGGCTTGAAGACATCATAAATTCAAATGGAAAACACATAATAACTTCCTAAACTATCATTTTCTCAATAATGTAATAGACAACACAAAAATGGCTGCAGTTAAGGACAGTTGATTGCCACAAACAGAAGCTGTAATTAGAATCCAAAAATAAGTTAGCGCTGAACTTGGGCCAATGTGATAACTTGTTTTTAAGAGATAAGAGTAACTAAAAGCTTTGGGACTCAAGACTAGTTCCTGGGGCCACTGGAACTTTTGCTATTTTATGTCATATCACCTTAAGTAATTTTTCTTTCCAGACAGTTTTATGAAGAGGGAAACTTAGATATGAAAACAAGAAAATACTTTTTAAAAATATATCTATGTAACAGTAGGTTGGTATCAGAAAATGTTGAGAGTGATAGACCTTGAACCCTTAATAGTGAAAGCAAATACAACATCATCAGGTGTAAAAGAGGAAGAGATGTGTTGTAATATTCGCAAAGCATGAGATCTGAGTAAAACTGATCATCCCATTTTGTAGAATGTGCTAGCCTGGGAGAGGATTAGAAAAAGTCAACAGTGAAAAGGATACAGGTTAGAAGATTAAAAAGATCTACATGACAATGGGAAAAGGAATTCAAGGTCCCAGAGTGCAGCCCAGAAAATGGCCGGAAGGAGACCTTGAAGCCCTGAAGGATGTGGTGGACAGAGGAACCCTGCAGGACCTATAGAATCAAGGTCACAGTGCTGGAAAGAGCTCACAAGAGCTAACAAACTCATTGTCCTGCCTTTTGACAACCGAATTCAAGCCATAATTGAGTTTTTTGGGGCTCAAAGAAGTAAAACTTGGTATCTCTAAACCGGAATCAAAGGAGTGACCAGTTATTTTCCTCAAGGTTTTCAAAGGGAACAACAGCAAGCTAAATTGATCTAACTTTTTCTTCACAACTGAGTGTAGAAAATATAAAGACTTTAACTAACATCCAAGCTCTATAGTTCATGGTAAGTGCCCTGTTATGGAATGTGCCATCTGGTAGGACAGGACTCCAGATTTTTTTATGATCCACATTGGAAGAAGAGTTTGAATAATTTTAGAAAAATCAAGATCTCGCTATTCAATTTTGAATTTCACCATTAGCCAACATTTCCTAATTGTGCCCTTTCACCCGCTTATTAGATACTTTTAGGTATCTTTCATTCACAGATGCAGTTCCCAAGTGATGTCACTATGTTGTGTAAGTCCAATTTCATAGTTTGGAAAGACTGAGTATGCTTTAATTTAATTTGTAGACGGAAGAAAAGATTTCTGTATGTCCTGTTGATGTTACAGCATGGCATCGTGTTCAGTGAAATCACTTGCCCTTTCCACCTTCCTTCCTTGTCTTTGTTCTTTCCCATCTTCAGCGCTAAAAGAAATTCAGTGGCATCATTACGTTATATTACTTTTTCTTAATCCTAGCAGCAGTGATTAGGAGAGTTTTCCAGAGTAAAAAAAATCTGAATTCCTACGAACCTGGGAAAGCTAACAGTGGGAGAAATAGCAAAGAGAGTGTGTTTTCACATAGTTAAATCCTTTTTATAGATTATGTAACTTTTTATCCAAAAATCTGTGGAGTAATTCCAATGACACAGATTTATAACAGTCAGTCTTCAACATTTGTTCATGTGAACTATAAGAACACAAAATGCCAATGCTATGCAGCTAATTTTAAAAATGCAATTTTGAGTGGTTCATTGATTTAAAATACAATGTGTGCTCATGTGTATGTGCAAGTGAGAGTGTGTGTGTGTGTGTGTGTATGTGTGTGTGTGAGTGTGTAATGTATAAGGAAACGATACAAAGGGTTTAGCTCCAACAGTTATGGATTAAGGCTTTCCAAGTTGTTCAATACCATGAGCTCATACAACTAACATGCTATTCCCTGGGACAGTGGGAACATTAACCTTTAGAGGGTGTCTGAAGAATGAGAAGTGTTAAGTGGATTGATATTTTACTCTGTGTGCATGTATATAAACTTGTCTTGATATGGCTTGTCATTTGCTTGGGTATATATCTTTGGCCCACTCGTGCATATGAATGTGTGTGATTTCATATATGTAAATAAACCTTGGCATTTGAATTATTTTTGGCCAACAAGTACGTGTGAAATTAGATACACTTGGACCAAAAAATTCAAATGGTAAGTCAATTACATAAATGTAGTCTGTCTATCAAAAATTCTGGATTATCATAAAAACAGTACAACTATAACTAACCATTATAGAATATGATGACAAAAAATGTAAGGTGGATGAAGCAAAGAAGTACAGGCCGACAGAAACTGGATGTAGATGTCTCCTGAGACACACACCTAGAATACAGCAAATACATAGGCGAATGCCATCATTAAACCACAGAATTGAGAACGGGACCCCCGTTGAAGGAATCTTAGAAAGGACTGAAAGAGCTTGAATGGGCTCGAGACCCCATATGAACAACAATGCCAACCAACCAGAGCTTCCAGGGACTAAGCCACTACCCAAAGACTATACATGGACTGACCCTGGGCTCCAACCTCATAGGTAGCAATGAATATCCTAGTAAGAGCACCAGTGGAAGGGGAAGCCCTGGGTCCTGCCAAGACTGAACATGATTGTTGTGGGGAGTGTGGAAATGGGGGGAGGATGGGGAAGGGACCACCCATAGAGAAGGGGAGGGGGAGGGGTTAGGGGGATGTTGGCCCAGAAACTGGGAAAGGGAATAACATTCGAAATGTAAATAAGAAATTCCCAAGTTAATAAAGATGGAGAAAAACAAATAAAAATATTCTTACAGAATAAGAAAAAAAATACCTCAGTCAAGTGACTTACAAGGAAATGGCAGAGGCACAGTGCGAGCCCAAGTACACTGGAGTCCTGATTAGACAGTGGCAGTGACTAGATATTGTCACTAATACAGTATATGACCTGAGGAGAGAAGAGCAACTGGACGTAATGGGACCAAACATGTAATCTAAAACACACGTGGCAGTGCTATAAACATGGAGGAAGATAAAACATGTGAGGAGGTACACTAAGTGGTTCTCTTTCCTATAACCCCAGACATGAATTGGAAGCTCAGAATGATGATGACAATGAAATGGAAAACTACAGAAAGAGATATGGCTCTAATCATTTTAACGTGCTTGTTCATATGTGAAAACCAAACTTAAACTAGATAACACTGTGCACATACACAATGAAAATTAAATCAATTTCCTTCAGGGAACAATAAAAACGCCCAGGAACTGGTGAGTAAATGACCATACCACATTCATAGAACAGAACAGCATGCGACATCTTGATACATGGCACAGCATGGGTGAACCCAGAGAATACTACTCAGGTAAAAAGCCCATTAAAGAAGCGATGACTCATGAATGTGTGTAAATAAACTATCTAGAGAAAAGCAAAGGAATACATGGCTGATTAGGGGGAAAGGAGGGGCTTCCTTCAGTACAAAATGTACAAAAATGTTCACAATTTGAATATGGTAATCAGTGGATTGTGAATATAATTTGTAAGATCATACCATTATACTAAACTGCACTATTTGCCAGAGTATTCTATGTTAGATATTTCTATAAAATACTTTTTCGTTATTTTTAAATAACTTCTAGAAAATTTCCCTTATGTGAAAAAAAAAATCTCTTTAAAAAGAATTTTTGTTTTGCTTTGCTTTTTGGTTTTGGTCCATAAGTTTGGGTAGACAAAAAGGTACACAGAGCCCGGGAGGTGTGGGTAGGAGAAAGATATGATCAAAATATGCTGCGTGAAAAAACATTTAGGCCAATAAATATAAAATAAAAACATCTTTGGCAATAAATATGTGTGAACTTAAGCTGGGCAAATTCTTTTAATTCCAGCAGTTGGGAAGCAGAGGCAGGCAGATCTCTGCGTTCCAGGACAGCAGGGCTAAATAGAGAAACCGTATTTAAAAATGAAAACAAAACAAAACAAAAACATGTTAATTTATATAATATATACTAACAATTATACTACAATTGAAAGGAGAATTATACGAATTCTAGGTTTGGAGATACAAAATTAAAAGAATAAACCCCAAAAGGCCACAGATACAAAATTAAAAGAATAAACCCCAAAAGGCCACAGACTGAGGGCTAAGCCCTAGAGCCAGGACTAGCAGGCCATAAAGATAAAGGAGCACAGGAAACACTGTCCAGGCAGGACTGGCAAGCCATAAAGATAAGGAAAGGAATGCAGAACAGACCAGGAGTACCGGATCTGATTCACAGGCCACCTGGCAGGAAGAGATAAGCCCCCAGCCCCCGACATCCAGGACACCCCAAACCTGCCAATGTGTGTAGCCATACCTTATTACCTCATCATGTGAAATAGCCAATCATATGTGAACATGTCTATGTGCCTCGTTTGAATCCACCAATCCCCGTAACTAAGCATCTGCTTCTGTACGCCCGCTTCTGCTTCCCCAATCCCTATAAAAGCCCCATGCTGGAGCTGCTGGGCGCGCAAGTCCTCCGAAGAGACTGTGTGCCCGCAGGTACCTGTGTTTTCCAATAAACCCTCTTGCTGATTGCATCCGAGTGGACTCGGCTCGGTCATTGGGCGCTTGGGACTCCTCCTGAGGGAAAGGTCCTCTCTGGGGGTCTTTCACAATGAATGGATGATGCACAAATGTATACACACTTTTCATTTTCCTTGGTATATCTGTCTATGAAAACCAGGATCTATCATTAAAAGTCTTGATTGACTGAACCTATTAAAATTACCCACTTATTGGCATTTTCACTATTTCTCCTGACTTAATTTAAATGTATTAGCGCTCATTGTTTTCCTCTAATGAGCCTGACTCAGTCCTGTCCTTCCTGGCCACCTTTGCCCTTAAAACCCAAGTGAATATGTCACACCTTCTGTGGTTGCCATGCCTCAGACAAGCATGGATGCTACCTGGATGTCCTAATAAGGTGACACTGAGTTCTTCTGCTCCCAATCTGAAGAAATGTCTGAAAGGTTTTCTATATTTATTTGTGACCTTATTTTCAAGTAATATTTAACATTGCCACCTTCTTAAATGTTATAGATAATTGATGTATAACTGTAAATAGTAGTACATATAACAGATAAATTACATAGATATATTTTGTATAAAGTATTTTTGTCCTGAACCCAATGAACTTTGCATAATATACACAGTAAAGCTAGGTACGACTCATTTTGGTGTCACACAGAAATCTTGATATCTATATATATCCTATATGTATATTAGGTTATAAATAGCTTTACCCCCCATTACTCCCCCCCAAAATGCATAGAATAAGTTTAGAAAGTGTTTTAGATGCAAAAATTCACAAGGAATGTGCTGATAGAAAGTAACCAATATGTTGGGAGCTATGAGACATTAACAAAATCTCTCTGGTTAAAGCAGATATTTGAATCTATTAATAGGATAAGCAGAGAGAAACTATTTAATTGTTTTTGAAACATTTCTTATATTCCCACTTCTGGTCAGAAATGAAATTATAAAAACAACTACCCAACTTACTTTCAACAATCCTTTGTGGATATAATGGGAAAATCTGATATTTATGGATGAGCTATTTACACAGACACATAGACACACACACACACACACACACATATTTTTTTATAACAGCATATGTATATTATTTCATTTAATTGCTTTTTTAAATATGGTGCTGTTAATCCACTTTTACCCGTAAGCAACTAGAAGTTGCTTTTTTTTTAATAGTTTATTTGCTTAATTTCTCCTAGCTAGTATGAAATAGAAATTGGGTTTAAGTGAAGTAGCCATTAGACTTCAAAGGCTTTCTATGTTCCATAATATATGCTAGTTGTTTTCACAAAGCATTCAGATTACTGAAGAAATTCAAGGCACAAATTGATCATCTTTAGTTTTTCTAGTAAAAATTCCAATATGTTGTATAAGGCATAATACTCAAAAAAGTGCTTCTAGTGATATCTTATCTGTATTCTCAGCTCTTCAACCACTCTAGATCTCTTTTGATTACTAAATCCAGCACCAATTATGCCTTATTGATACACATCAGGAAAGGAAGTACAAAAGGCTTTGGTAGGAATTGGTGTATAGACCTGCCTTTCCTGATTTTCCTATGGCTAGCTTTGTAAACCTAGGGTGGGGGAGGGGATGGAGGCAAACAAGCATTTCCTCCCTGACATTATCACCTGTAGTAGTCTGTCAATTAATTGTGATTTTCTGACCTTTGATGAGTGGCAGTAGCCAGTATCATCTGGGGCCCACATGTGGTGTTATTTGAAGGGTGGATTCATACCCTCCAATTTTTATCCTGTGGAAGCCAGTTATTCCTGCTACTGAAGCCAAAACATTTAATGGGCTCTGTCCCATACAATGGGCTCACATTTAGCAAGTGTCTCATGTGACCAATGCATCTCTAAGAAACACACAGCCTGATGTCACCGAACAATGAGCAGGATTCCCTGATGATGCACCTCCCTGCCGGCACAATACTTATCCAAGTAGACATCAGACTGAGGGAATGCTATTCCAGTGTTCTAAAATATTCACGAATCCGTCTCAGACTGTATCCGATTAATCATTGCCCCCTACCTATGTAACAGTAACTAAAGAGCTATGTGCCCCCGTCCCTTGTCATCCTTGTTTAGACATGGTAGTTGAGGTTCTTGCCGGCATCATGCTGGAAGGGCTGTACCTCAGACTTCTCTCTAAAGCTCTCTAGAACTCCGAGAAATACACATCGTCCTCTCAGTTTGGAACCTGAGCTACAGCATTTCAAGACAAGAAATCACCCAGCCAAAGTTCAATTACAGTTGACCACTACACAAGTCTTTTTCAAGTTTTAACCCACATTCTTTTTAAATGTATTTTCTTGGATAATTTATGTATTTACATTTCAAATGTTATCCCCTTTCCCCCCTCTCCCATCCCTATCCCCCTGCTCCTATGAGGATGCTCGACTCCCTCCCACCCACTCCCACCTCAACACTCTGGCATTCTCCTACATTGGGGAAATGAGCCTTCATAGGACCAAGGGCTTTTCCTCGTATTGAGGCTGGACAATGTCATCTTCTGCAACATATGTGGCTGGAGTCATGGGTCGCTCCATTGTGTATGCATTGGTCGGTGGTTTAGTCCCTGGGAGCTCTGGGAGTCTGATTGGCTGAAACTGTTGTTCTTCCTAAGGTGTTGTAAACCCCTTCACAGCTCCTTCCTCTTTTCTTTAACCACTCCGCTGGGGTCCCCTTGTTCAATCCAGTGGTTAGCTGCAAGCATCCTCATCTGTATGAGTAGGGCTCTGCACAGCCTCTCAGGGGACACCCATATCTGGCTCCTGTCAGCAAGCACTTCTTGGCATCAGCAATAGTAACTGGTTAACCTACATTCTTTTAAAATGCTGCTAAAACAACTCTCAAAATAGGTTAACGCTCTTGCATTAACACATTTGGTGATGAAACATTTGTGGGGGGTGTCAATTTTAAGAAGTTATAGAAGGTGAATGGATTCAAGTACCAAAAACATTTTAAATATCAAGACTAAATACACATAATTTCTATTTCAAAATGTGCACCAAATATGATTGATTATATAACACATTTTTTTCTGTCTCCTGAAATGTTCTGGTTCCAATTTCAAGTGAAAATGAGAGAGAACACATATAGCATTTCAAATGGGGAAAAGTGATAAGATTTGAACTCCTTCAAACTCTGAAAGGACGGTCCTTGTAAATGCTGTGTCATTGTTACCACAGAATATTCCACCTTTTGACACAGCTATTGTTCTCACAAAGAGCCCAGAATCACTATCCTTGAACTCAGGCTAAGTGAGGAAGTTAGCTTGGTCTGCCATGAGCTCTGTAGACTGGCTATTTCAACAGATTTGAATGCTAATTCAAGGCTCATGGAAAAGGACACAAACCATCATGTATTCGGTCTTCTCGTGCCAGGACCTCCAGCAGTTTCTCATTCACTCTAGCTTGATCTGTAGATCTCTGGTTTTACAATTAATATTACTATTAAGAAACTACAAAATTTGAGACCACAGAATAGCAATTTTCTGAGTAATAATTAAATGTACTTATTGAAATAGTTTCAAACTACTTAGTATAATTCTAGTATCTGCATTTAAATAAAACATATAGCCCATGTGGACTCATTTCTCTCATAACAATCCTCACTAAGATTTGTTTGTATGTAAACAAATGATGTTGCAGTGCAAATAGGCTCAGCTTTTAACACAAATATGACTTACTGTCCTTGAGAAAATGGTATTTTATATTTGAATATTTTAAGTTGATTGTGCCAATAAAAATTAGTAACTTGGGAAATGTCACATAAATAATTATTGCATTTCATGTCTCTGCACAGTTAACACTTTTTGAGCATTATATATATGTTAATGTTATGCTGATACTATATTGCTGTGTTGTGTATAGTTCTGTGTATTAACAAGTTTAATGCTGAATAAATGACAGTAATGTTAAGATCTTTTCTTTTCAAAATACAAATTAGCAATTATTTGATTAAATATTATAATCTTCAAACAAATAGAAATGATTCAAGGAAAATAAAATTCCAGTCAACTTTGGACAAGAAGATTCAATCACAGGACATTTTTTCCATAACGAGTAAACTTGTTGTGTTTTCCATTAATGAGTCTCTCTCTCTCTCTCTTTCTCTTTCTCTCTCTCTCTCTCTCTCTCCTTCTCCCTCTCTCTCTCTCTGTTGTGTGTCCGTGTGCGCACATATATGTGTTTGTGTATGTTGCTAAAAGGCAAACCCAAACCTAGCACAATAGACAGATGGGCATCCCACCATGAGCTACAGCCCAGCTGTATATTCAGTTTTAAATTTTTAAAATTAAATTCTAAATATTATGAATATATTAAAGCAATATTTCAATATCCTATTCTATTTTTTACATAGCTATAAACACTGTGGTTATGCTCTGTGTGTTCTTAAATCATAAACATCTACTTTCACAGTATAAAATGAAAGTTTAATCTAATGGAATCATTTGTATGACAATAGCAGTGGGCCCTTATTATAAACATAAAATATGATTAATACTTAATTTCATCCATAGTCACAGGTATTAGCCTCGGTTTCTTTTCTTTGATCATGACTATTACTTGTAAACAAGGAATTAATTCATAATAAGTATGAACAGTTTATATATAATTCTGAATAATTACTAATAGTAATCACTGAGTAGATGCCATGAAAAGTGTATACTTTCTGATCACTATCCTATTTTACATGTGCTACATACATTTATTATAATACTATTTAAAACAAAGATTATTCATTCCTTCCTACTCATTTTCAAGCCTATGTTTCATAGCATTCTGACTATGGGGCCCCCTTAATGACTCAGTAAAGCTGCAGGTTGCCAGACCTGATGACCTGCAGTTTAAAAATCCACATGCTACAAGGAAATAACCAATTCCCATAAATCATGCTCTGACTTCTACGTAAGTAGCATGGCAAGGATAACCCCATAATTAAATGAATAAGATAAATGAACCAATAAATAAATAAGCATAAAATAAAATTTAAAGCTGAAAAATAGAGGCTGACCAGGATTTTAAAGAAATAATACAGTAGATAATTTACTAACATGAATATTTATCCTTATGCATATTGGAATCTGTGGAGTCTTATAAATATTAGCAAGCTCTCACTAAATTTGCCACTGTGCACCAAATTCAAGAGGAAATGTTAGTATGGTGAGGATTAAGGTATCTTTTGATGACAAAAGAAAGGAAAACCTGAAGGTGAGAGGATATAGGACAGACATTCGAGAGAATGTTGCAGGGATCAAAGTACATTGTAAATGTACGGCAGTTTCAAGGAATACATGAAAATATACTCCACTAAGAAAGGATAGCAAGTACAACCGCATAGAAAATCTGCTAAGTAGTTAGGACAGGGAAGAGAAGTCCAGTCTATCCCTCCTGCCAAATATTGAGGTACCATTTCTTCATCATGCTACTGACACATATTAAGTCAGTAATATTTAATGATTACTAGATTATTAAATACATTCTTGTTTACCAATTTTTCTTTTATTCAAAGGTAGCCTTCAGTTCTCTATCTTTTGTCCTTAGCTAGAAATCTCATTCTGGCTTGGATCATTCACAATCACCAATTAGTGTAGCCTCTAAAGTATGTATACATTAAATAACAATATCTTCAGTATCTTCATTCAAAATACTGAATAATTTTCACTACCTCGGTGTAAGGACATAATACTTTAGGAAGAGGTAAAGGCACAGACTATGAGACTAGCAATTCTTCATCTGTTTTTGTTCCTATGTGGCACAAGATTTGGGAATTTTTTCCAAATACCTTTTGTTCATGATAACATTGTCAAATATGGAAGACTAAATCCTTGAATGTTTTCAATTAATCAGCAAATATGTCTCCCAAACTCTCATTTTTCAATGGATACCTTATTAAATAATTTTAATCATTTTCCTAGGAAGAGATTGGTATTAACATTATCATGAACCAGGTAATTGCTATATTAGTAACTCTAAAAGATATAAAGTAAATTTATTACCAAAACCTGTATATGAAGACAATTTGAATGTAGTCTTTATTACAGATAACTTTTAGCCCTTAAATAATTTCTGGGTTTTGTTTTGCTTCCTTTTCTGGTTCTGGTAGAAATCTCTAAAAGACCTTTTTATATGCCACACACATATATATTTTATGCTATATTTTGACATGAAATTTGAGATAATGGAACTGATCACTGACACAGTTTTTAGAGATTCTACACCATTATCTAGCTTCATGATGTTTTACCTGATTGAAACACATACACAACACAGAAAAAAGATATTTACATGGTTGAAAATGTACGGTGACACTTGACAATTTCATAATATTAGAGTATTATATGATTTCTACCCTACACTCTCCTCTTTCCAACTCCTGTGCTCCCTTCTCTTGTTATACACACACACACACACACATACACACACACACACACACCGCATACACACACACACACACCACACCACACACACACCACACACACACACACACACACACACACACACACACACGAACACACATGTACAATGGTTTGCTTTTATATCTTAGTGCTAACTAGTGGTATACTCAAGATGAGTAAAATTATGCCTGGTATTCTAAACTTAGCCAGTCACCTTTGGCTGCTTAGGTAATGAATCCAACTACTTCCACATTCCTAAACCTCTATAACTCTCAACTTCATTCTAAGAACCTATCTTTGTATGCATACAGATAAGTGGAGCCCTTGCCACTCATCAAAGAAATTTTCCTTTCTCCCAGTGCACTGAGACCATCACAGAAATGCACAACAGATCACAATGCAGAGAACAACTTATACCAGCTTTCTTGAACATTTAGCAATCTAATTTCAAATCATTTTCTCATCTGATTAACTGCTCTGCTTTCTTCCTAGTCTTGCCTTAAGAGAAAAAACTCATTTGAAGTTTTGTGAAAGTAAAGAATTGCAAGCCCTCATTAAGGGCTCATTAAGTCACATTTTAAATGAGGACACTGACACCCAGACCACATTATAGGTCAAAAAGCTCCAAGATCAGCAAGTAAGTCAGATTTATATCAACATGGGTTGCTAGCAAAGTTAAATATTATAGCTTCAGGCATCTAAAATTGTTCCAATCAGAGGATATTGGGGGAAATGTTTAGTTTATAATTATAATAGAAAAGTGATTGTATTAGATTCAGAAGACTTAGATTCCGATCGTTGTCCATTATCTTTCTATTCATGAGTTTTATTCTCTCCAGATCTGTTTCTGTGTTCATTAAATACACATGAGACACGTTCCGTACCTTTAGAGGTGAATTGTTAAAGTTTATGTTAAAATGCTGTAAATTTGAGAAGAATATATAAAAAAAAACGCCATTCCTACTAAGCAACCAACATACTTTAATGAAAGAACGCCACTGTTACATAGCAAGACTCTTGCTTTGCCAGCTTTTTAAAGCATTTTGCCATTTTTAAGTTCGGCGTCATGTGTCTCACATCCTGCTTAACTGTAGTGCTTTATGCAAGGTAAACTTTAAGATGAATATAATCAGGTAATTCTTGTTCTCAGTTGATATTCAAATGGTATAAATGTTTATATTCACTGAAATAAAATAAATCAAAGATTTGAAATAAGACCTACAGATATGGGCTAGCTATAGTAAGTATGAGTTTAGCGACATCAGAGTACAAACATGCCCAGTTTACTTTACGTGCACTTCTATCTTTGCAGTTCTTTAGAAAGTAAAATATTTATCTATAAATTATCACAGATAGAAAGTGATTTCATACCTAAAAGTCACTGGATTAAATTAGTTCGATAATTTAAAAAATGGATGAAATCAATATAAAATTTATGAATATGACAGTTATAACATTAAATTCACATTTTATATTAAACTTTGAAATCATAAAACATTATAAAAAGATGGCTTAGTTAGAAGTTTAGGATATTATTTAAGATCATTAAAATATACTTCATTGTAGTTTTTCTAGACAATGGCAATATCAACACACTAAAACAGTAGCAGGTGTAATAAACCATCATGTCTTATGGCAAAATTGTATTTCCCTTCTGAAGGAATGAATCTCTCTGCATTTCTCAACATGGAAAAATGGTGGCCCATAGCAGCACTAAGTCAAGTCACCATTCTTTCTCCTTAGTTGAAAATAATCCACTATAAATTCAGGTACAATGAAAGTTATCACAAAATAATAATTCATCATTGAGATCCAGAAACTGTACACTGTAACACTTTACCTTACTCAATTTCAAAGAAATTTTTCTATGCAAATCAAGTGTAAAATTAGATATACACTTTGTCAAGACATTTAAAGTACAGTGTAGACAAAATCTGAATCGAATCCTGTATTTTTCTATAATTTGATCCTTTTGGAATTTCATACATATTTGCAATGAAATATGTTCATATCTACCCTGAATTTTCCCCCTCATCCCTGGAGCTCTACCAACATATCCCCCTCTCAGATTCTTATCTTCTTTTTTTAATAATAAAACTTAGGATTTTGAAGTTGAATAAGGAGATGGCATGCTACTCATGATGTCATACCTTTAAAGTGTTTGAAAACTTGGAAAAGAAAATAATCACTCAACTGTTTGAATCTCTTTTTGTCTGCATGGGACCAAGTGAAGATTCTCCACAAAATTTATACTCAGAATGAAAATGAACCCATACCTCAAGAAAATCCTGGTTTCGTTTTTAAGCTTTTCTGTTTTTCACCCATTGTGGAGGGAAAAAAGTCAGAGTACTCCACTGAGCTCAGAGCCTTAGCCTCAGAGAACAAAAGAATTTCCTTACTAAATCCTTAAGCTCAGATTTAAACATCCGGGTCTGAATGCTAACCAAACTGCAAAAGGTGGATTTCAGGCTGAGGGGTCATCCAAACTCCGTCCACTTACCTCACAGCAAAAACTCAAGCCAAGAATAATCGCAACTTTTAAATTACATACAGCACATTGCAAAACATCGATATTATTTTTAGAGAGTAAATGGGTATCTATCACAGAATTATTTTGTGTGTTGTCTGCCTCAAAAGACATGGCAAACAGCTTCTTGGCAATATTTTGAAAAGTCAAAAACCATGCTCATCTTGCCATGTTTCTGACAGCCTTAGCATGATACTAAAATTCACATAGTAATCATAAAGGGATTAGAAATATAAAAACAAAACTGACACAAGTCTCCTTATACTCTTCATATTCTTCAGTCATTTCTTCCAATCTTCAATTATGAGAACCATGATGCATGCATTTTATATAATCAAATTTTTCAATATTAAAAATAGGTAAAACATTTAAGGAGCAGTGGATTTAATCTTAATTATACCTCAAATACCTCTGTTGGACACAGTGCTCCATATGCACACAAAGTTCCATGAGACATTAAAATCTGGACCATTAAGACTGTTGCCTCTTGCCACTCACTTTGTTGAGAAGCCAAGCAGTTGAAAAATCAAACCCGGAAGATTCCCTAAAATCATGGGGCCTTCATTATCTGACTGAATCTGAAATCGCATCCTTTAAAATTCTTTAAGCATGCAATTTATTCAAACCACAGTCTATCATTTTCAGGAAGGTCTAATAAGATAGAACAAATTATTTACAATAGGAAACACAAAATTGGCCCTGGAAGTACAGGTTTATTCTGAGTCCATATAATATATCTAGTGTATGAAGGCTTGTTGGAAGGTAGATTTCTAGACTGAAAGATTGAAGACCTTAGGAAAGATTCGTAAGCCAGGCGTAGTTGTGCATTCCTGTAATCCTAGAACTAAGGAGGAGAAGGATTAGGAGTTTGAAACCAGCTTAAGCTACATGAGGCCCCGTGCCAGAGAGAAAGGGGGGAAGGGAAGGGGGAGAAAGGAGCAGGCAGGCAGGGAGATCATGGATGATACCTGTCTTCAGTTGGTCCTGTGGGTTAGGTGACTTCCTTTCAGGGAAGAGGTACCGGTTCTTAGCATCAATCTCACCTCTGATAAATGTTGAAGATTCTCTCTAATGTTGCACTTGGGATTTTATGATGTGTCCCTGTTTCACAGCGTCAACCTCTGCAGTAAGCTGCATATTCAGTGACAACAATTATAACCTCCCCCTATACTAACTGAATTTTTTTTTACAGAGAAAGCTGTTGATCTTTGTGGATCCCAAGATAGAATGGAAATCTCTAGTGACATCAAGCTGGTAGAGCAGTAAAATCTCCTTTCTTCCTAAAGAATAGACTTATTAAAAGACTTAAAATACCAGTAACCTTATAAACCAGTCTCTTTCTCTGTTCTTCAAACCAGAACTTTGATGATCTCACTTCATAACCAGCCATTTAATTTTTATCATTTTAAATTCCTGTAAACACCTACTGTACTTATACAAAATGTAATATTCTATACTAAAATAGCCTTAAAGAAAAACATGTTAGCAGCGTTTGTATTTTCTCTGCTGAAGCTGAACTTATTTTTGAGTTCCTCTGTGGCATTCTAAACAAACAGAACAGCAAACAGAATCACCATATGAGTCTCTGCATATGGATGGTGATCACACTTGAAAGATAGGTTTGAATTTTGAGGTAAGATGACCTGTTTTGACTATATTCAGATCTCTCTCCTCATAGGACCTGGTCAAAAATAAATGGCCACGTCTCACTTTCTGGAACCTACAATAATCCTGCAATTCCTCAAAACTGCGAAATTGTTTTGTAACTAGACAAGTCTACGTGTTACTCATACAAATTTCTATATCTTACATAATTTCTTTGCATCCCTTAAAGGGTTAATAACAATCTCTATAATATAGAGTTTGCTTTCGAAGTTGAGAAATGGCCCTTATAAAGTGAGAAGACTATGATGTTATTACCAAAAGTTACTTGTCCTCAAGCTTGTTGAATAAAGGAGCCCTGGGAGGGCAGGCTTACCTAAATCTTCTTATACAGTAACCTGACGTGTAAAACGACAATTGGGGTACTTCTATCCCAAGGACAAAATGGAAAACACGATACACCAAGAGTCTGTACATCTCTCATGCTAACATCTCCATATGAAGGAAGGTATTCTTGCTTTTCATTCTGACTAGAGAACAAAAGCTGAAGTGAGCATTTCTTTAAGAATGTTTTCTTACAGACAGTCTAAGGGTGACTGAGGGTCATGCTAGTAGGAAGTCTAACCTGACAAGCTCCTCTGCCCCATTCGGCAATCACCAAAACATTTGGAACTGGTGAAACATTGTCTTCACTACTAAAATCAGGGAATTATTTTTTTTTCTTACTTGTACAAAGAGAGGGCATCCCTTCAGTCTGTGATTTAGTGGGGATTCTTGAGGAACAGGAACAGATTGTACATATTGATCTTTGTGCCAAGAACAGACTAATACCATTAAACAGACCATAGACGAATTATTCCTATCCTATGAAAGAAAATGACCTGAAATATGGAGAACCTCTCAAGCTGCAACTTCTTCCCTACATCCAGATAATTGCACTAGAAGATTTCATGAAATCTGAAGCTTAGACTTCAAATTCTAGATGCCAGACTAACATAATTCCTTCACCACACAAAGCAGACTAGAAATCCTTCAAGTTCAGTAGGATGTGTCCAATTTCTACAATTTAACAATTTTCAATATAGCTGTGCAGGATCTTGGCTAAAAACCTCTTTAAAATATCCCACTATAAGTTTTACATATTTCTATGACTCTGAAATATATTTGCTAGACGGTTACCTTATTTTAGCTTTAGAATGTATATCAGGTGTGTTTTTTCCCAGACATAAGTAATTAAAGGGTTGGAAAATAGCCTGTGGAAAGCTCCAAAGAATTAATCTTTTGGGAGCAAATCTTGCAATACCAAACACCCTCGGGCTCCCCTGAGTGGCCCTGCTGACAAGTTGCTGGTTAAGCAAGCCAACTAGAAGGTACATTGTGCACAGGCATCACGATTAAACGCCCTGCTTACCACAAAGATGCTTCCTGTGGAGGCTGGTGGGGTTTCTTACTAGTCTGCTATGACCACATGGCCACCTTCGTTACCTGTTTGAAGGAGCCCTCTACCAACTTGTATTCAACAGCTGTGTAGTTATCTGTGCTCATGTTTTACGTAATGCCACCCAGTTATTTTACTTTAGAATCCCACGGGATTTGTAACCTGAAGCCAAACAACCTGTTAGAAATAAACAGCAGAGAACAGAGTTTCTCTTATCTGCTTGCTGCCTAACAAATCAAAACACACGGAGATCTGGAATTATTAGAGAAGGATAAAGAAATAAAATAAAAACTGACTTGTCAAATGGGACTCCCTGCTGCTCAGTAACATGTGTTGCCATAGCAAGCAACATCTGCTGTGCTATTAAATGTGTTAGTGACTATGATACATGAGGCACAGAATTCTCAGCACCCATTAAGAACTACACAAAAGGTCTACCTTTACACTTAAATCTTTTATTGGATATTTTCTTTATTTACATTTCAAATATTATCCCCTTACCCAGGTTCCCCTCCAGCAACCTCTTATCCCATCACCCCTCATTCTGCTTCTATTAGGGTGCTTACCCAACCATCCACTCACTCTGTCTCTCTTCCCAGCCCTGGCATTCCCCTATACTGGGGCATTGAGCCTTCAGAGGACCAAAGGCCTCTCCTCCCACTGATGCCTGACAAAGCTCATCTTCTGCTGCATATGCTTCTGGAGCCATGGGTCGCTCCATGTGTACTCTGTCGTTGATGGTTTATTCCCTGGGAGCTCTGGGGGAGTGTTTGGTTGTTTGATATTATTGTTCTTCCTATTGAGTTGCACACTCCTTCAAATTCTTCAGTTCTCTTTCTAACTCCTCCATTGGGGATCCCAGTCTCAGTTCAATGGTTGGCTGCAAGCATCTGCCTCTGTATTTTTCAGGCTCTAGACGACTCTAATGTAACAGCCATATCAGGCTCCAGTCAGCATGCACTTCTTGGCATCTGTATAGTGTCTGGTTTTGGTTACTGTGTATGTGATGGATTCCCATGGGGGGCAGGCTCTGGCTTGCTTTTCTTTCAGAATCTGCTCTGCATTTTGTCTTTGTGTTTCCTCCTGCGAGTACTTTGTTTCCCTTTCTAAGAGGGACTGAAGCATCCACACTTTGGTTTTCCTTCTTCTTGAGCTTCATGTGGTCTGTGAATTGTTTCTTGGGTATTCTGAGCTTTTGGGCTAATACCCACTTATCACTGAGTGCATACAAGTGTGTTCTTTTGTGATTGAGTTATCTTACTCAGGATGATATTTTCTAGTTTCATTCATTTGACCAAGAATTTCATGAAGTCTTTGTATTTAATAGCTGAGTAGTACACCATTTTGTAAATATACCATATTTTCAGTATCCATTCCTCTGTTGAAGGACATCTGAGTGTTTTCTGTTTCTAGCTATTATAAATAAGGCTCCAATGAATATAGTAGAGCATATGTCCCTGTTATATGTTGGAATATCTTTTGGGTGTATGCCCAGGAGTGATACTGGGTCTTCATGTAATACTATGTCTAATTTTCTGGGGAAACATCAGACTGATTTCCACTGTGGTTTTACAAGCTTGCAATCCCACCAATAATGGAGGAGTGTTCCTCTTTCTCCACATCCTTGCCAGAATCTGCTGTCACCTGAGATTTTGATCTTAGCCATTTTGACTGGTGTGAGGTGTAATCTCAGGGCTGTTTTGATTTGCATTTCCCTGATGACTAAGGATGTTGAACATTTCTTTAGGTGCTTCTTGGTCATTCAATATTCCTCAGTTGTGAATTCTTTAGTTTAGTTTGGTTTGGTTTGGTTTGGTTTGGCTTGGCTTGGTTTGGTTTGGCTTGACTTGCCTTGGCTTGGTTTGGTTTGGTTTAGTTTGGTTTAGTTTTAATAGGGTTATTTGATTCTCTGGAGTCTAACTTCCTGAGTTCTTTGTATATATTGAATATTAACCCGCTATTGGAATTAGGAATGGTAAAGATCTTTTCCCAATATGTTGTTTGTAATTTTGTCCTATTGACAGTATCCTTTGCCTTACAGAAGCTTTGCAATTTTATGAGGTCCCATTTATCGATTCTCGATCTTGGAGCATAAGCCATTGGTGTTTTGTTCAGAAAATTTTTCCCAGTGCCCATGTGTCCGAGATTCTCCCCCACTTTTCCTTCTATTAGTTTGAGTGTATCTGGTTTGATGTGGGGGTCCTAGATTCACTTAGACTTAAGCTTTGTACATGGTGATAAGCATCAATCAATTTGCATTCTTCTACATGCTGACCTCCAGTTGGACCAGCACCATTTGTTGAGAATGCTATCTTTGGTGTGACTTTAACCAAGCAAGTCAAAGATCTGTACAATAAGAACTTCAAGCCTCTGAAGAAAGAAATTGAGGAAGATCTCAGAAGATGGAAAGTTCTTCCATGTTCATGGATTGGCAGGATTAATATAGTAAAGATGGCCATTTTACCAAAAGCAATCTACAGATTCAATGCAATCCCCTTCAAAATTCCTACTCAATTCTTTATTGAGATAGAAAAAGCAATTTCCAAATTCAAAAACCCAGGATAGTGAAAACTATATTCAACAATAAAAGAACTTCTGGGGGAATCACCATTCCTGACTTCAAGCAGTGTTACAGAGAATAGTCATAAAAACTGTATGGTATCGGTACAGAGACAGGCAGATATATCAGTGGAACAGAATTGAAGACCCAGAAATGAACCCACACACCTATGGTCATTTGATCTTTGACAAAGGAGCTAAAACCATCCAATGGAAGAAAGACAGCATTTTCAACTGGATTTTCAATTCTATTCCATTGATCTACCTGTCTGTCTCTGTACCAATACCATACCACTTTTTATTATGATTGCTTTGTAATACAGATTGAGGTCAGGGATGGTGATTCCACCAGAAGTTCTTTTGTTTTTGAGAATAGTTTTCGCTGTACTGAATGTTTTGTTACTCCAAATGAATTTGCAAATTGCTCTTTCTAACTTTTTGAAGAATTGAGTTGGAATTTTAATGGGGATTTCATTGAATCTGTAGATTGCTTTTGGCAAGATAACCATTTTTTACTATATTAATTCCACCAATCCATGAACATGGAAGATCTCTCCAATTTCTGAGATCTTCTTTGATTTCTTTTTCACAGACTTGAAAATTCTTGTAATACAGATCTTTCACTTGTATGGTTAGAGTCACACCAAGGTATTTTATATTATTCGTGACTATTGTGAAGGGTATTATTTCCCTAATTTCTTTCTCAGTCTGTTTAACCAATGAGTAGAGGAATGCCACTGATTTGTTTGAGATAATTTTATATCCAGCCACTTTGCTGAAGTTATCAGTTTTGGGAGTTCTCTGGTGGGGTCATTCACGTATACAATCATATCATCTTCAAATAGTGATATTTTGACTTCTTCCTTTCCAATTTGTACCTTCTTTGGTTGTCTAATTGTGTGGGTTCGGACTTTGAGTACTATCTTGAATAAGTTGGGAGAGAGTGGGCAGCTTTTTCTAGTCCCTGAATTTAGTGAGATTGCTTTGAGTTTCTTTCCATTTAGTTTGATGTTGGCTACTGGCTTGCTGCATATTGCTTATACTATGTTTAGATATGGGCCTTGAATTCCTGATCTTTCCAAGACTTTTACCATGAAGGGGTGTTGAATTTTGCCAAATGCTTTCTCAGTATCTAGTGAGATGATCATGTGTGTTTTTTCTTTGAATTCATTTATGTAGTGAATTACATTGATGGATTTCCGAATATTGAACCATCCCTGCATCCCTGGGATGAAGCCTATTTCTTCATGATGGATGTTCATTTTGATGTGTTCTTGGATTCAGTTTGTGAGAATCTTATTGAGTATTTTTCATCGATATTCATAAGAGAAATTGGTCTGAGGTTCTCTTTCTTGGGTCTTTGTGTGGTTTAGGTATAAGTATAAATGACTGTTTAAATGGTTTATCTGCTCCTCATTCAACTTTGGTACATGATATCTATCTAGAAAATTGAATATTTTATCCAGATTTCCCAGTTCTGTGGAGTATAGGCTTTTGTGGTAGGATCTGACGATTTTTTGAATTTCCTTATTTTCTGTTGTTATGTCTCCCTTTTCATTTCTGATTTTGTTAATTTGAATACTGTCTCTGTGACCACTTGTTAAGGGTTTATTTATCTTGTTTATTTTTTTAAAGAACCAGCTACTGGTCTTGTTGATTCTTTGCATAGTTCTTTGTTTCTAATTGTTTGATATCAGGCCTGAGTTTGATTATTTCCTGCCTGTTACTCTTCTTGGGCGTATTGTACTTTTTGTTCTAATGCTTTCAGGTGTGCTGTCAAGCCACTAGTGTATGCTCTTTCCAGTTTCTCTTTGGAGGCATTCAGAGCTATGAGTTTTCCTCTTAGCACTGCTTTCATTGTGTCCTATAAGTTTGGGTATGTTGTGCCCTCATTTTCATTAAATTCTAAAAAGTCTTTAATTTCTTTATTTGTTCTTTACCAAGTTGTCATCGGGTAGAGCATTTTTTAGCTCCCATGTTTATGTGTGCTTTCTGTTGTTTTTGTTGTTATTGAAGACCAGACTTTGTCTGTGATGATCTGAGAGGATGCATTAGATTATTTCAATCCTCTTGTATCTGTTGAGGCCTGTTTTGTGACCGATTATATGGTCAGTTTTGGAGAAGGTACCATAGGGTGCAGAGAAGAAAGTATATTCTTTGGTTTTAGGATGAAATCTTTTAAATATATTTGTTAAACTCATTTTTTTCATAACTTCCATTAGGTTCTCTGTGTCTCTGTTTAGTTTCTGTTTCCACGATCTGCCCATTGCTGAGAGTCAGGTGTTCAAGTCTCCCACTATTATTGTGTGAGGTACAGTATGTGCTTTGCATGTTAGTATAGTCAGTTTTATGAATGTGGGCACTCTTGTATTTGGAGCATATTTGTTCAGAATTGAGAGTTCATCTTCATAGATTTTCTTTTGTTGAGTATGAACTGTCTTTCCTTATCTTTTTTTTCTTTTTTTTCCGGAGCTGGGGACCGAACCCAGGGCCTTGTACTTGCTAGGCAAGTGCTCTACCACTGAGCTAAATCCCCAACCCCTTTCCTTATCTTTTTTGGTAATTTTTGGTTGAAAGTCCATTTTATACAATATTAGATTGGCTACTCCAGCTTATTTCTTGGGACCATTTGCTTGGAATTTTCTTTCCAGCCTTTTACTCTGAGATAGTGTCTGACTTTGTCCTGGAGGTGCGTTTCCTGTATGCAGCAAAATGCTGGGTCCTCTTTAGGTATCCAGTATGTTTATCTGTGTCTTTTTTATTAGGGAATTGAGTCCATTGATTTTTAAGAGATATTAAGGAATAGTGATTGGTGTTTCCTGTCATTTTTGTTGTTAGAGGTGGATTTATGTTTGTGTGGCTATCTTCTTTGCATTTGTTGAAAGAAGATTACTTTCTTGCTTTTTCTAGGGTGTAATTTCCCTCCTTGTGTTGGAGTTTTCCATCTATTATCCATTGTACGGCTGGATTTGTGGAAAGATATTGTACAAATTTGGTTTTGTCATGGAATATTTTGGCTTCTCCATCTATGATAATTGAGAGTTTTGCTGGGTATAGTATAGCCTGGGCTGGGCTTTATGCTCTCTTAGGGTCTGTATGACATCTGCCCATGATCTTCTGGCTTTCATAGTCTCTGGTGAGATGGCTGGTATAATTCTAATAGGTCTGCTTTATATGTTTCTTGACCTTTTCCACTTCTGCTTTTAACATTTTCTTTGCTTTGTGCATTTGCTGTTTTGATTATTATGTTATGGATGGAATTTCTTTTCTGGTCCAGTTTACTTGGCATTCTGTAGGCTTCTTGTATGTTCATGGGCATCCCTTTCTTTAGGTTAGGGAAGTTTTCTTCTATAACTTTGTCAAAGATATTTACTGGCCCTTTAAGTTGGAATCTTCACTCTCTTCTATACTTATATCCTTAGGTTTGACCTTCTCATTGTTTCCTAGATTTTCTGAATATTTTGAGTTAGAATCTTTTTGCATTTTGCATTTTCTTTGATGATTGTGTCAGTGTTTTCTATGGTAACTTCTGCTCCTGAGATTCTCTCTTCTATCTCTTAGAGTATTCTGTTGGTGATGCTGGCATCTATGACTCCTGATCTCTTTCCTAGGTTGTCTATCCCCAGGGTTGTCTCCCTTTGTGATTTCTGTATTTTTTCTATTTCCATTTTTATATCCTGGAAGGTTTTGTTCGATTCCTTCACCTGTTTGGTTGTGTTTTCCTGTAATTCTTCAAGAGTTTTTGTGTTTCCTGTTTAAGGGCTTCTACCTTTTTACCTGTGCTCTCCTCTATTTCTTTAAGGGAGTTATTTATGTCCTTCTAAAAGTCCTCTATCATTGTCATGAGTTATGATTTTAAATCCAAATCTTGCTTTTCTGGTGTAATGGGGTATCCAGAACTTGCTGTAGTGGGTGAACTGGGTTCTGAGGATGCCAAGAAGTCTTGGTTTCAGTTGCTTAGGCTCTTGGGCTTGCCTCTCACCATCTGGTTATCTCTAGTGCTACCTGACCCTGATGTCTCTGATTGGAACGTGTCTCTCCTGTGATCCTGGTTGTGTCAGAACTCCTCAGAGTCTATCTGTCTCTGTGATCCTGGGATTCTGGGATTCTGGGATCCTGAGATTCTGGGTGTGTCAAAGTTCCTGGGATTCAAGCTTTCTCAGGGTGCTGCAGGAGTGTGTGGGGAGCCAGAGCCCTGGGTTTGCTCTGGGCACTAGTACAAGCTTAAAGACAAACATGTACCTCTGGCTGGGCATCAGTTTGTGTTTTTCTACTTCCTATGGGAGTCCCAGTTACTTTAGGTGTTGGAGAAAATGTTGTGGCCTCAACTGTGATCTTCAGTGTGTCAGGGCTCCAGGGCTCCTAGTTGTGACCCATCTCCTGGAAGTCCAGCTTCCTCTGTGATGCTGTGATCCTGGGCCTTTCAGAGTACCTGGCAGTCGGGTCCCTCTTGGCATTTTAAGAGTGGATGCAGAGCTGGCATTGCAGGTCTCTCAGGGTCCAGTTTCAGACTGGAAGGAACCTAGGCTACTGGCTGGGCGGGAGTTCTTGAGTCCCTGTATCCTGAGGACCCAGTTACTCGGGTTGTTGGGGCAGATGTTGTGGTCTCTCCTGCAATGCTGGGCATTTCAGAGCACCTGGGAGTTGGGCTCCCTCTGTGTGTTGTAGGAGTGGATGCAGAGCCAGCGCCCCACTTCTGGTCGGTGTGTAGGTTCAAACTGTGATCCGGGGCTTTTCAGAGCACCTGGGAATCAAGTTTCCTGTGGGTGTTATGGGACTGGATGCGGATCCAATGCCCCAGGTCTGCTCAGGTCACTAGTGAAACCCAGGACTATCATACCTTGAAGATGATTTTTAAAGTAAAAAGAAAAAGTATTGTTTTGATATGTTTCTTGTGTTTCTATTTTACCCATGAAACATTAAATAATTAGAAAAACTAGTCAAAATCCTCTCAAATGTCCAAAGGTCATTATTACCTCTAGCAGTAATAGTCATATCAAAGGACTGAAGACAACTGAAGATCTAAGAAAACATGTTACACCTTTTTAGCCTGTCTTACTTCCTCTCAATTCAATATGAGAGACTATCAAATGTTACAAAATACCCGAGAAATCTGCTGTATGTAATCTTCCACCTGAAACCAACAATTTTGTTGCTTAAGTATGCCATCAAGAGATAGGCATCTATGACTTTCTCATTGCTTAACAGTATAATACACTCGTGGTTACCTTGTTCTTTATATTAAGATTAGCCACAATAATGTTGACAATATTGACTCATTTAAAAGCTTGTCATGCTCCACTGATGCTTTGAGTCCCAAAGACACAATGATTGAAATAAGAAGTGACTAGGGGGAAAATTAAGAATTATGGAATGTGAGAGAGGTGAAGAGCACAGAGGCAGACACCGAAACAGGACTGAATCCCACAGCACATTAACTCTTGTCTGTCTCTTCTTTCCCCTTCTTAAGAGAACCACATGATTGATGGAGTTGTTACCCAACCTAAGACCATTGCATCTCTATAAACACTGCCAGGGAGGGAGAAAGTTTGTGACCATAGTTAAAAGGGGGCTTATATCATTTCCACAAAGCTATTGAAACAGAAACAATCTAAAATCAAGTATTCCACAAAGTAACTCATTCTATACAGCTCAATATTTAAGTAATAATAATCAAACTGAATTTCAAATAAAACACAAGAGGGTAGGGAGATGAAAGGCCTGCTTTACAAGCACAAGAAGCTGAATTTGATAACACGCTAAAGAATAAGTAAATAAAAGTTGGGTGTACTCATTCCATTTGTAGGAATTTGTTCAACCTAAAAATATTTTACATGAAATTTTTAAAAATTGAAGTTATTTGTTATACTAAAAATCCTAAAACAGTTTATATATCAACCACTAAAATATTCATCAACTAGTAGCCTTTTCATACAAAAGCAATAGAACATTATAAGGGAAATGAATTGTTTTATTGAAAATGTAATACTGTCTAGAGTATAGCATAGAAAAATGATCAAATTATGGAATAATGTATATCAGAAGGTAAAAGTTCATCTTTCTGATAAATGTTCAAGTGTGTGTATATATGCTATTTGTGCATATACCCAGGTGTAAAAAATGTATGCATAAAATATAAGATTAGAATTTTAGATGGCATAGGAAATATCATTTATTATATTATGCTTTTAACTTTTATTCTCCTCACTGTTGTCTTATCTAAGTTTTCAATGAGCATTTTTATGATCTAGAAATAATATACATTAAAATATGAGTTGTTATGAAAAGCACATAGAGTCTCTCATCCATAAGGTAACAATAAAATTCAATTCTTTCTGAACAGACTGTTGTAAAATATTATTGGCCTTACAAACCCAGACCTACGCATCGCCACTCTATTGAATCCAGTTTATGTCGAGATCGTTTGAAAGAGGCAACAACCAAAAAGTCAACAAACAGAAAGACCTATTAAATAGTGGAAATTCAGTCTAGGGAAAGAAGGGAGTTCACTCAAAAGTAGGAAAGTATGCGACCATTAATTATGTTCTCACATAATAATGAACAACTTCTATGTAGCAATTCAATAAAACAAATGTATCCCCAGCCACTTCACTCATGAAGCATTCTTTGCAATAGACACCTACCATTGTCTGAATTAGGCACCAGTTCTTCGCACAGTGTGAATTATCTCTGTAGTGCCTGTAGTTTAATGAGCAAATGAACTCCATTTTGAAGCCCATGTAGTAGTTACCTTACCTCACTCCATTTTGCTACTGAAATTTCAACTCCTCTCTGCCACATCCTGTGGGATGTAGAGCCAACAATGCCTGCGTTTCTTGCTAATTAACAGTAATGAGTAAAATGGCATACTTTTTTCTTGAATACTTCTGTCAGAAAAATGTCCGACCAGCAGGAACTATAATGTAACACTTTCCCCACCCCCCTTTCCCTCCTCATTAACATGCTTAAATACACACACAGTCTATCTTGCCTATGGGTTTAAAAAAAGTTGTTTTAAAGGTCATGTCTTTCAGACCTCAGGAATCAGTGTTAGAGCCTGGAGAAAGGCTAAAAGGGAACTACAGCCTAAATGTTCAAAACCACACTGATGATTTTTATTTCGTTTTCACAAAAAGTCATATAAATTGGCCAAGATATAAGCGCCACTTAAAAATTAACAGACACCTAGAATTCTACTTAAGAAGTGGTTCTTGCTGTGCCGGGGCTCTGCTCTGCATATTTCAGTCCAGTTATGTTAAGAGACTCAGGATTCTCCCATCTGTGTCATGATAAAGGAATCTCTCAACAAAACACCATGAGGACCCATTCTGCTAATTGATATTCAGATCATAGTATCATTTGAGAAAGAGGCTGAGATAGTCTCAGATTTTCCTTTGAGCTAAAAAAGAAAGAAAAAGAAAGAACAGAAAAGAAAAAAAAGAAAAGTAGTTCTGAAGCCACAAAGAAATTATTCAAATACAGGGAATTATGAGTTTTGTGATTTTGGTCAATTTATTTTAAAATGCAATCACATATCTGTGAAATGTGAAATAATAATTCTTTTTTCAATGAAGTATTGATAATATTAAGTAATGTATAGTTTTTTGGCAAAATACTTAAATCGATGTATTGTTCATGATAAGCACTCAGTGCATGCTAAATAGTGTGAGTTATTGTTCTTACTAAGAAAATTAGTGGGTAAGCATAATTTCCGAAGGGGAGTTTGGGTTTTTGGTTTGTTTTTAGTTTAGCTTTACTTAGAGTTGCCTTCAAGCACTTAATATGTGTAAAATTAAAACTCTACATAAACAATAATCTGAAAACTAATTTCACATTCATCATTTAATCAAGTGTTAGACATCCATAAAACTAGAGAAACAATACAAGATGATGACCCTTGTCTGAATTCCTAACCTTGAGAGCTGAGGCAGAAGGACCATGAGTCCTGGCCAGCAGGAGCTCCATAGCAAGAAACTACCAAACAAAAACAGAAAAAAAAATAACTAAAGGGACTAAGATATAGCTCAGAGGTAGAGCACTGCTTAGCGTGGCTTTGACCTCTACTGTGAGGCAGGCGATGATGCCACAGGACTAATGAATATTTCCGTGACAGACCTTGTCACTGAGGCCTCTGTTGGGTGTGTCTGCTTCAGCGGGCTGAAAGTGGAGATCCCAGCTGAGTTTCACTTGCTTGTACCATTATCCTTTGGGAGTCTACCTCACTCTGTGCACAAAGGAGAACAGTGTCGAAGCGAGACACGTAGAATGGAAAATTACCAGTCAGAGTCTGGGAGGCCATTAGGCCTTCTGAAGGAGCTCACCTGTTTCTCCATTCACTTATGGTGCCTTTTCTGCCAGCAACTGTGTGCTATGTACTACACATGATGCTAGTATATGCAAAGTATGAAACTGCATAGTATATAAAACATATAGTATGATATTATGTATATATTAATATAAGATGTTCCCGTTGACATCAAATTAAAGAGCTGGCAGTACATATAAAAATAGTACAATAAACTATATGAAATTAATCTATATATAGAAAAAAATCAATGACCTCTAATAGTGCCAAGAAGGACATGGTTAGTTTTTTCACAAGGGACAAAATAATGCTTTGTTAATATGTACTTTTAAACAACAATTTAAAATTTTAAAATGGATTAGAAAGGCATGCAGGAAATAGATGTGAGAGGAATATTTAAAGAGAAGAATTGGCATGAACAAAAACACTTTAGAATTCCATTTTTACTGTCACCAATGATACAAATATATAATTGTATCCCTCTATTTTTTAATTTAGATGTATCCCATACAAATCAAACCAACTGCTATTTCATCTACTTAACTACAGGATGTTTGAGAAAGCTAGCCAGATAGATTTTTATGTTTCTAATTTACTTGACACAGTGTGAGTTGAAGATATCTGAAACACTCAGCAGTTTCTGCAGTGTTGGTACATTAAAGTTGAAGATGCTTGACTTTATGCATATGCCCTGGATAGACCAAAGGCAGGGTTGTAGGGGTTGGTCTCATTGACGATGGATGACCTTTGATATATTCTCATCTGGGTCATGTCAGGCATCTGGCCATGGAACTTGCTTTACTTCAGGGACTTGTGAGTCAAACTAGGCGAATTTGACCCTGACTTTGTCACTTTATAGATGGGAGATGCATTTCTCTACAACTAAGTGAGAGCTCTAGTTTGTTTTCTTTGGGGGTTTGTAGATGGGTTTAGAGGAGTTTTGATATCATTGATCAGTTTATGATATCACACAAAAAGTCTATTATAGTGTTGATCATTTTGCTGTGATTCTGTGTAAGGGTTTAGTCAAAAACCGCGGCCCACGTGTTCACATTCTGTGCCTGCCACGCCTGTAGAATGGACTACATTCAATAGTTCTAAGATATTTTAAGTCAGAAGTCATGCTTCATTTCATTCTGTATGTTCATAGTTCTGGAAGTTGCTTGGCACATAAGCAGTTAAAATGTGAGATAAAGTCATGTGCAGATGATGTTATGAGCTAGGCAGGTAAACAAGCCCAGGCTGTAACTTTATAAATCTAAACTAAATAGTTTGGATTTAGTAATTTGTAATAAAGGTCTACAGATATCCTTAGAAGCAGGTTAAGAAATAGTTTTATTATCAATATAGACCTCTTTCGGAGATAGTGCACATGACCTCTGCAGTACCAGATACATAGTCTAAGTTGGTAGAACTAAGTCAGGAGGGTTGCTAGAAAACTAAACTTTCCCCACTGATATTGACTGATCGCTTACTGAGTTCAAGGCTCAGACTGGGTTCTGTCACAAAACAGAATCACCACAGTGTTCATTACTGCGCAACACTATCCTGTCCATCATGAACAAATAATCATGAAAGTGTAAAAATGTGTAACAGCATGCTGATGCAGAACTGTGTTCCCAGCTGCTCAGAGACCGAGGCAGGAGGATACCAACTTCAGGCTTCTTAGGCCAACTTAGTGAGACTTGTCTCTTGAAACATAGGTAAACATGAGACAGGACACACCTCAGTGGTAGGGCAAATGGATCGCAGATGCCAGGCCCTTGGTTCAAGCACCACTATTGACAGTGGAAGAAAAGAAAGTGTCTTAAACATTTCCAAAAATGTCCTGGCCCAGAAACTTGTCACATAAACCAGAAAAAAGTATGAGGACAGCAAAAAGAATAATAAGTATGTGTTTGCTGACTGTCTTTCCAGGCATTATCTTTGCTTCATAAAAAAATAAATTACCAAGTATCTTTGTACGAAATCCTGATAAATGGATAATCAATTTTTCCCGTTAAGTAAGCATCGTCAAGCAATGCTCTGCAGGTTACAGGGCAGCCCTTTCTGACCAGCTGTGTTCCTAGGTGCAGCCTTGTAGTGGGAGGGCAGTCCAGCTGGGGAGTTGGGCAGAGTTTCAGATGGAGTGACTAAGCTTGTGCCACTGTTTCATTGTTTGTTCTTACAGAGCCAGAGCCTTGCACTGGGGAAGATGATCAAGCCATAAGTAGTTACGATGCGTTAGCAATAAACTGGGAGCCGGTGACTAAAACACTTACGATTTTGCTTTGCAGCCATCATTTTCCTCTCAGTACAGAGATGGAAGAAAGCAAGGAGTCCACAATAAACACCATAATTTTTTGTATTAACTTTTGAAGATTAACTTTAAGGAGGGAGGGTGTACTTTGGAGAACGAGAGAATAGGTAGAAAGCCATAGGGACAGTTCAACAGAGACCATTAATCTCCAGCAGGAAAAAGTAACAAAAAGAAAGTACAGTCTAAGACTGAAACGTTCAGTACAGTAGTAGGTAGGTGCATGGCCATCTGAAACATGGCTAATGGCATTCAGCACCTAATACTGAAGTGTATTTAATTTCAATTTACTTGAGTATAAATTTTTCATTGATATAGTATTCAATTATGAATAATTTTAAATAATGCTTAGAATAAACAAGTCAGTGAGCCTATATAACTGTAGACTTTATAAAACAAAGAATTTGTGATAAAAACCTTAGATGTTTGAATTGAGAAATGTAGATAATAATTTATATTGGACGTATTTTAAGACAATAATCACTTATGTATAGGTTAAGAGATATTAAAGTTAATTTAATTATCAAAATCAATTTTATCTTTGTTTTCCTTCCTGTATTGTAACTCATAGATAATGTAAAGTTTTATCCATGGCTTATATTATATTTCAATTGGACAGTGCTAGCTGAAATACACTTGGGGACTTGGTAAGAACCTGCCAGGTAGCAAGTGCAAGCACACAGTGAATGAAAAGGTTTTTATCAATGATGTAACACCAGACATTCAGCTGGGGGGATGTTGAGCTTGGTTTCTAATAAGATAAGCTTGAACTGCATTTGATATATCTATGTGGAAATAGGTGAGCAGTGGAAATGTCAGCATGGTCATTAGAGGGGACAGGAGAGCAGCCAGGACTACAGACATGTGCTTCAGAGTGAGAAGTTGAAATGTGACTTCCACAATTCCTAATAAATTTCAAGAATACTTCGATCTATTTTCAAAGACCAATCAGCAGTAATCAGTTAAATTTTTATTTTCTTCACCAAAGCTTAATTTTTGTCTATCAAACTTGTATTTCTCATTTTCAATGGGCAGGGATGCTTATTTAATGGACTAGGTCCAGAGAGAAAATTATTTTTCTTTTTTTTTTGTTTTTTCGTGTCAAGCCAGGAGAGGAGGAGAGGGAGAGAGAGAGAGAGAGAGAGAGAGAGAGAGAGAGAGAGAGAGAGAGAGAGAGAGAGAAAGAGAGAGAGAGAGAGAGGGAGGGAGGAAAGAGAGAGGGAGAGAGAGAGAGAGGGGGGAAGAGCGGAAGGAAGAGTGAGAGGAAAATTATTTTTCTTGATGAGATAAGTCCAACTTTAGACTGTCTACATAGAAACCTAGCTATACGTTCCCTATGGCCGGAGGGCATTCCTCCAGTGGGACTGGTCCACATTGCCAGAAAAGCTATACAAGTTCTTCAGCTGGTTTTGAGGAGACAAAATCCTTCTTGCTATTGATGATAGAGAATCCTCAGTTCTAGCTGGGCGGTTGTGGTTCACACCTTTTATTACTGCTCTGGGAAGGCAGAGGCATGTGGAACATGGAGGGCAGCCTGGTCTACACAGAGGAAGTTCCAGAGCAACCAAGACTACACAGTTATGACAGACTGTCTCCTGAAGAAAGTCCCTAAGGCATGATAAGTTACTTATCACAACCCTATCATGTTGTCTTCATCAAAACAGTTTTCTCAGGTTCTTCAAAATTGTATCTAGTCCCTGTTGTGCAAGATTTTAATTTTGATTATTTTTCCTGTTATTAATAGAAACACTCTCTAGTATATTCACGTAGGTTATTTCTTTTGTATGTTGAAATAAACCATTTAGTCTGTGCAGTAGTGGTGCACATCATTCATCCCAGGCCTTACAAGCAAGGGCAAAATCTTTGAGTTCGAGGCCAGCCTGGTCTACAGAGCAAAATAAACTGATGATACTTGGCATAGCCCATTGCCAGAATCAATCAAATTCTAATGCATAGAATCACCACTTTCTTGTTTCCAGATCTTTGGCAGACCTGTTTACTATGTTGTTTGCAGCATTAAAAAATATGACTACTGTGCATTTTGCTTATGAATTTCAATGCTTTTTGTGCTACAAGAGGCATTTTCCTGATCAGTGTGTAAATGACCTCTTATATACTATGCATTCCTTAAAATAGTTATTAAGCCCCAAGCAGTGACTTCATTTCTTTTCCATCAATCTATATTGTGTTTAGACTTTTTCAAAGCTTGCATCCTTAATAAATGATTTGCATATGTTTTAACAAGGGCTCATCATTTCTTTCTGGAAAACACAGACAGTGTTATAGGAGTGAATGTACTAATACCTTCAGAGCACAGACATTCTGAAATATTACTTCTCATGGTAACCCCATTTTAAAACAGTAACCAAACTGTTTTAAGTTGTCAAATGGAGAAAACAGTTACACAAACTAATCAATCATCTACAACATTAATTACATTTTAGGTGACCCATTGTGTACTGTTTAATTAGCTTAAAGAAATATTTCCTGGAGATGGAGTTCTAAAAAGGATTTTATTACAGAAGAAAAGACAGGGTCTTTAGTAGCTAAAAAAGAATCTAACAAAACAATCTGTTGTGCTGGAGGCTTGGCACAAGAAAATAGTTAAGCAAGTCACCACTGCCTAACCACAGAGCGTTTGAAGCCATTCTGTGAAACAGCTTGAGGCTCGCTACAAAGCAAGCCATCAGGAAGAGAAGCAATCATAGGAAAGGGTAGAATGTGGACCAGATTTTTTTCTAAGAAGTAATATCCTTGGAATGTTACTCTTCTTTTACAGCTATATTCATAATTTTTATCAAACAGATTAGGAAGAGGGAATATTGCAGAGGCAATATGGAAACACAGAGCATAGAAACAGAGACCTTGGTGACTAAGATTCAGTTATTAAACATCCATGAAAAAATAATTTGGAGAACATTTTAAAAAGAGGACAGGAAGACCCCATTCTTTAAAAGTGCATTAGTACCTCACAACAGTCAGAATTGCCAAGATCAAAAACTCAGGTGACAACAGATGCTGGCGAGATGTGGAGAAAGAGGAACACTCCTCCATCATTGGTAATTGCAGGCTGGTACAACCATTCTGGAAATCAGTCTGGAGGTTCCTCAGAAAATTGGACATTGAATTACCTGAGGATCCAGCTATACCACTCCTGGGCATATACCCAAAAGATGCTCCAACATATAACAAAGACACATGCTCTACTATATTCATAGCAGTCTTACTTATAATAGTCAGAAGATAGAAAGATCCCAGATACCCTTCAACAGAGGAATGGATACAGAAAATGTAGTACATCTACACAATGGAGTACTACTCAGCTATCAAAAACAATGACTTCATGAAATTCATAGGCAAATGGATGGAACTAGAAAATATCATCCTGAGTGAGGTAACCCAAGCACAAAAAATCACACATGGTATGCATTCACCAATAAGTGGACATTAGCCCAAAAGCTCAAATTACTCAAGATACAATCCACAGAACACATAAAGCTCAAGAAGAAAGACGACCAAAGTGTGAATACTTCAGTCCTTCTTAAAAGGGGAAACAAAAATATTCATAGAAGGAGATATGGAGAGAAAGTTGGAATAGAGACTGAAGGAATGGCCATTCAGAGCCTCCCCCACCTGGGGATTCAATATATATATCAAAACTAGACAATATTGATGAAGCTAAGAAATGCATGCTGACAGGAGTCTGATACGGCCGTCTCCTGAGTGGCTCAGTCAGAGCGTGACAAATACAGAGGAGAACGTTAGCAGTAAACAGAGAATAGAGAATAGAGTTTCCATTGGAGGAGTTAGAGAAAGGATTGAAGGAGCTGAAGGGACTTGGAACCCCATAAGAACAGCAGTACCAACCAACCAGAGCTCCCAGGGACTAAACTACTACCCAAAGACTATACATGGACAGACTCATGGCTCCAGTTGCATATGTAGCAGAGGATGGCCTTGTTGGACACCAATAGGAGAAGAAGCTCTTGATCTTTCCAAGGCTAGACCTCCCAATGTTGGGGGATGTCAGGGCGGGGAGGCAGAAAAGGAGGGTTGGTAGGGAGGGGGAAGACCCTTATAGAAGAAGGGGGAGAGAATATGGATGAGAAACTGGGAAAAGGAAAAAACAATTGAAATGTAAATAAAAATATCTAATTTTTTTAAAAGTGGGTTAGTACATTTCATTGGATGAGAAAACTGAGAAGGAAAATGTGCAAGATGGACCCAAATAAGGAAACTAAGATCAGAAAGCTGCGTGTGCTTCATTTAATGAGGACTCTCATTCCCTGTGGATAGGTGGGAGTCAGTGGGGGACTGATGTTTCTTCTTATTACTGGAATGATGAGATCAAAGGGACAATTTTAGAAATCAATGATATCAAAAAATTAATTTAGCCAAATAACCAGTATAAGACGTACTAGAAAGGACTCAAAGTGGAGACAGAACAACAATCAAGAAGTAGAGGCAGATGGCAGACATTTAAGCAATAACCATGAACTGAGAAAGTACAGTCTTAGAGCATGTTCTTTAAACTGTACAAGAGTGTCAGAGGAGGGAACAGGCTAGAAGCAAATTTAAAGGAACTGGCACAGCACAGCTAACTACTAGCTGCTTAGAAAAATGAAAAACCAACTACTTTAACTTCTGTAAAAGACACAAGCTTGTAGGAGATGGAGGAAAAGAACATGAACAAAGCCAGGAGTTATGAGTAAGGAATGGATGTTACAGATTTGGAGCATGGCTAAGCAGGTGTGGTGACTTGAATAAAAGTTCATAAACTCATAAATATTTAATATTTGACCCCAAGATTGTGGAACTGTCGGGTAGGTTTGGGAGATATGGCCTTGTTTGTTGAGGTTTCAAAAGGCAGTTAGTGATTGTTCTCTTTATCTGTCTGTCTCCACCTCTGTCTGTCTGTCTCTTTCTCCCAAGCCCGTTCTCTGCCTCATGATTGTTGTCTCAATTTATAAACTCTTCTTTAGTGCCATGCTCATTTGCCTATTGCTATGGTGCAAGCCATTGACTGTCATGAACACAGCTTCTGAACTGTAGCCAAGACCTACTAAACTCTTTCTTTTTATACGTTCCTCTGGTCATGGTGTACCTTTATGGCAATAGATAGGTGAGTAAGAGAGCAGCTAACGGTGTTCACTGCCAAGGACAATAATCTGCTTTCCAGCTCCTGAACCGACAGAGTAGAAGGAAAGAACTGCCATCTGTGAGGTGTAAGTCTCCTCTCTCTCTCTCTTTCTCTCTCTCTCTCTCTCTCTCTCTCTCTCTCTCTCTCTCTCATGCACACACATACACACCACACACACACACACATAGACACACACACAAAGTAACAAAACAAATACAAAACAAAAAATACAAAAAGCAATAAAACAAAAAAAATAAGCCAGAAAATCTTCTCTTTGCCTTATTTTTTTTCAATATTCCCAAAATTTGACAAGGACAGTATGATTGTGTTTATAATGGTAAAGCTTGGCCATTTCCATATTAATGAATCAACTAGTTAGTTAATTAATTAATTAACTGGAGAGTTTTTGCATGGTTTATTTTTTAAATTTTGGTTGACACTCCCAAGGAGAAAAGAGGGAAGGGGAGGGCTGTGCATCCATTATCATGTCCTTCCCCCAGCACAGCCTGGCACCAGCTGTCCTCACAGTCAGTAGAAGTGGGGGCATCAGTTCACACATCTTCCCCAGAGATGGCTGTGTCCTTCATACCTCAACGGCTTGGATGACAAGAAATGTTCAAAGCACAGTGAAAAGCCTTTATTTCAGTTATTCAAATTTTAGTCAAATTTGCTATGTGTACTCTGATTAAGTCCTACAAGAACCAGGAAAACAAAACCCTGCTCAACATGTACTTTATTTGACTTTAAGGGTTGAATTTAAATATTATGTGGCAACATAAAACTCTCATAAAAGAGTGTATCTGTTGGCTAAAAATAGTTTTTCAAACACAACAATATTTCATTTCAAGAAAAGTTGGTGGGGAAAATTATGCTTTCTCATATTTTTATTAGTGTGCCCACATATATAATTATTGCCTATAAAAAGATATTTTTGGATGGAATGTTAGAACAATGAGATTACGTGATCATGGAACATGGATACAGACAGTGATGTGGAAAAGTTAGGCATGAATCATATTGGCAAGTTCTTTAGACACATTTAATATTTCCTCTAAATATGATGCTTTGAGTATACACTAAAAATGCTAATCAAAGGTATATTTGTAAATCAAAATCAATTAAGAGCTTGGCTTCAAAACCCAGCTTCTGCCCCAACAGATCACACAGAAAACTCACTTAAGGCAAAAGTGTACAACAAATCATCAGTGGAACTTAGAATGCTCTTTCATGATCCAAAGATGAAAGTATTTCAAAAAACACTGCTCCCTCACCCTCTCCCCCATCTTCCCTGGTTAGAATAGGGCACCATTAATTCCCACAGAAGGGTCCTCATTCACACTGCCTTCCCTCCATGAACAGAGAGGTGTTAAAAGTAATCTCTAATTAACACCTGTAAAGGGATACCTGCAGGACATTTTCTGAAAGTGACAATAATGGTAAAATCACATGATACATCTGATAAAAACTATATGCTACAACTGACAAAATCAATCTTAGTTAAATATTTTGTTCATTGCTCCTGTGCATATATTTTTTTTCCTTTTTTTTTATTATATACATTTCGAGTGTTATTCCCTTTCCCGGTTTCCGGGCAAACATCCCCCTCCCCCCTCCCCTTCCTTATGGGTGTTCCCCTCCCAACCCTCCCCCCATTGCCGCCCTCCCCCCAACAGTCTAGTTCACTGGGGGATCAGTCTTAGCAGGACCCAGGGCTTCCCCTTCCACTGGTGATCTTACTAGGATATTAATTGCTACCTATGAGGTCAGAGTCCAGGGTCAGTCCATGTATAGTCTTTAGGTAGTGGCTTAGTCCCTGGAAGCTCTGGTTGCTTGGCATTGTTGTACATATGGGGTCTCGAGCCCCTTCAAGCTCTTCCAGTTCTTTCTCTGATTCCTTCAACGGGGGTCCTATTCTCAGTTCAGTGGTTTGCTGCTGGCATTCGCCTCTGTATTTGCTGTATTCTGGCTGTGTCTCTCAGAAGCGATCTACATCCGGCTCCTGTCTGCCTGCACTTCTTTGCTTCATCCATCTTGTCTAATTGGATGGCTATATATGTATGGGCCACATGTGGGGCTGGCTCTGAATGGGTGTTCCTTCAGTCTCTGTTTTAATCTTTGCCTCTCTCTTCCCTGCCAAGGGTATTCTTGTTCCCCTTTTAAAGAAGGAGTGAAGCATTCACATTTTGATCATCCGTCTTGAGTTTCATTTGTTCTAGGCATCTAGGGTAATTCAAGCATTTGGGCTAATAGCCACTTATCAGTGAGTGCATACCATGTATGTCTTTCTGGGATTGGGTTAGCTCACTCAGGATGATATTTTCCAGTTCCAACCATTTGCCTACGAATTTCATAAAGCCGTTGTTTTTGATAGCTGAGTAATATTCCATTGTGTAGATGTATCACATTTTCTGTATCCATTCCTCTGTTGAAGGGCATCTGGGTTCTTTCCAGCTTCTGGCTATTATAAATAAGGCTGCGATGAACATAGTGGAGCACGTGTCTTTTTTATATGTTGGGGCATCTTTTGGGTATATGCCCAAGAGAGGTATAGCTGGATCCTCAGGCAGTTCAATGTCCAATTTTCTAAGGAACCTCCAGACTGTTTTCCAGAATGGTTTTACCAGTCTGCAATCCCACCAACAATGGAGGAGTGTTCCTCTTTCTCCGCATCCTCACCAGCATCTCCTGTCACCTAAGTTTTTGATCTTAGCCATTATCACTGGTGTGAGGTGAAATCTCAGTGCTGTTTTGATTTGCATTTCCCTTATGACTAAAGATGGTGAACATTTCTTTAGGTGTTTCTCAGCCATTCGGCATTCCTCAGCTGTGAATTCTTTGTTTAGCTCTGAACCCCATTTTTTAATAGGGTTATTTGTCTCCCTGCGGTCTAACTTCTTGAGTTCTTTGTATATTTTGGATATAAGGCCTCTATCTGTTGTAGGATTGGTAAAGATCGTTTCCCAATCTGTTGGTTGCCTATTTGTCCTAACCACAGTGTCCTTTGCCTTACAGAAGCTTTGCAGTTTTATGAGATCCCATTTGTCGATTCTTGATCTTAGAGCATAAGCCATTGGTGTTTTGTTCAGGAAATTTTTTCCAGTGCCCATGTGTTCCAGATGCTTCCCTAGTTTTTCTTCTATTAGTTTGAGTGTGTCTGGTTTGATGTGGAGGTCCTTGATCCACTTGGACTTAAGCTTTGTACAGGGTGATAAGCATGGATCAATCTGCATTTTTCTACATGTTGACCTCCAGTTGAACCAGCACCATTTGCTGAAAATGCTATCTTTTTTCCATTGGATGGTTTTGGCTCCTTTGTCAAAAATCAAGTGACCATAGGTGTGTGGGTTCATTTCTGGGTCTTCAATTCTATTCCATTGGTCTATCTGTCTGTCTCTGTACCAATACCATGCAGTTTTTATCACTATTGCTCTGTAATACTGCTTGAGTTCAGGGATAGTGATTCCCCCTGAAGTCCTTTTATTGTTGAGGATAGTTTTAGCTATCCTGGGTTTTTTGTTATTCCAGATGAATTTACAAATTGTTCTGTCTAACTCTTTGAAGAATTGGATTGATATTTTGATGGGGATTGCATTGAATCTGTAGATTGCTTTTGGTAAAATGGCCATTTTTACTATATTAATCCTGCCAATCCATGAGCATGGGAGATCTTTCCATCTTCTGAGGTCTTCTTCAATTTCTTTCTTCAGTGTCTTGAAGTTCTTATTGTACAGATCTTTTACTTGCTTGGTTAAAGTCACACCGAGGTACTTTATATTATTTGGGTCTATTATGAAGGGGTCATTTCCCTAATTTCTTTCTTGGCTTGTTTCTCTTTTGTGTAGAGGAAGGCTACTGATTTATTTGAGTTAATTTTATACCCAGCCACTTTGCTGAAGTTGTTTATCAGCTTTAGTAGTTCTCTGGTGGAACTTTTGGGATCACTTAAATAAACTATCATATCATCTGCAAATAGTGATATTTTGACTTCTTCTTTTCCGATCTGTATCCCCTTGACCTCCTTTTGTTGTCTGATTGCTCTGGCTAGAACTTCAAGAACTATATTGAATAAGTAGGGAGAGAGTGGGCAGCCTTGTCTAGTCCCTGATTTTAGTGGGATTGCTTCAAGTTTCTCTCCATTTAGTTTAATGTTAGCAACTGGTTTGCTGTATATGGCTTTTACTATGTTTAGGTATGGGCCTTGAATTCCTATTCTTTCCAGGACTTTTATCATGAAGGGATGTTGAATTTTGTCAAATGCTTTCTCAGCATCTATTGAAATGATCATGTGGTTTTGTTCTTTCAGTTTGTTTATATAATGGATCACATTGATGGTTTTCCGTATATTAAACCATCCCTGCATGCCTGGGATGAAGCCTACTAGATCATGGTGGATGATTGTTTTGATGTGCTCTTGGATTCGGTTTGCCAGAATTTTATTGAGTATTTTTGCGTCGATATTCATAAGAGAAATTGGTCTGAAGTTCTCTTTCTTTGTTGGGTCTTTGTGTGGTTTAGGTATAAGAGTAATGTGGCTTCATAGAAGGAATTCGGGAGTGATCCATCTGTTTCAATTTTGTGGAATAGTTTGGATAATATTGGTATGAGGTCTTCTATGAAGGTTTGATAGAATTCTGCACTAAACCCGTCTGGACCTGGGCTCTTTTTGGTTGGGAGACCTTTAATGACTGCTTCTATTTCCTTAGGAGTTATGGGGTTGTTTAACTGGTTTATCTGTTCCTGATTTAACTTCGGTACCTGGTATCTGTGCATATATTTTTAATGGACTAAAAGCCCCCAGTGTCAGTCACCGAAATGTTTATAGTAAAAAATTTCAGAAGACACTTTATATTTTTATCTTAAGAAACCTATGCTTTATCTATCACATATACATGTAATATCTAATTAATGTTACCCTTTTCATATCTACTACATGTGAAATAAACATGAGGTAATTTAGATGTTCAATAAACTCTAGGGTAGAGGCTTGCAAAGTTATATGTTTTCATTAATCATTATCATTATTATAAGGAACATTCCATAACAGAAAGTCAGAGAAAAATATGAACTAACTAAAGAATCTTTAATGATAAAGTAAGGTTTATATAATGAATAGAATAATTTTGAAGGTAAGCTAAATGATTGAACAAAAAATTTCACCATATGCCTTCTTAAAACAACAAACGATTCTGCATCAAATATTTATAAATTGGCATCAATTAAATTAAACTTGCTATAAAATAATGATCAATTATGTCCTTTTTCTATGTTGTCAACAGGAAGCTAGATGATGTCCTCAGAGTTCTATGGAAACTAAATTTTGTCTATAAGTACTTTTTTGACTACTAAAAAGTTAAAGACTTACTCTTAGCTTGTGACTCAGTATTTTCAATGTTTAATTAATGTAATTATTCTGTCATAAAATCTTAATAGCTTTTTCCTCCAAATCTTCACCATTCCTCATTTCCTCATAAGCTCTTACAATCAATAATCCACCTGGCTTTGAACTCTTCATTGATGGCATTTATATTAATAAAAGAAGATCAATCTATCAAAATTAGGACACTGGATTCAAAGTGAACTTTTCCCAAGTTGTTCTATTTTTTAAGGTTCACAGTTAATCAAAATTTAAATGTGATTACATCTTCCAATGAAATCAAACTTGATAACTCTGAAAAAGATAAGCCACACCAAATATTCAAATCTTCTCTGAAATTACATGTCAATCAGACTTTTAGAGCTAGCTAATTGAAACAGCATTATACATTTTTAGCAAGAATGGAGCATCTTTTAATGATGCAATCAACCTTCCTGTTTATTGCCTCTCTCTATCAATTAAAGACAGAGCAAGATTCTTAGATGAGATCCATACAGAGTTTATACACTGCTGACTTAGAAAGCTCACATAAAACATCCTGCCCATACAGTGGGTAATCAAAATTCTAACGTACATACATAGAAACATGAACATTATATTTACAATGTGTGTATATATAAGGTATGTGTATATATAATGTATGTGTATATATAAAGTATGTGTATATATATCAGATATGTATATATGACACATCACATGTTATACGAGTAAGTTTAAATCTGTGATATTTTTATGAAAACAAACAAAAGTAATATTCTAAAATTCTACATGTTGCTTTAAATTTAAATTTCTGATCCTGAAAAAAACCCACAGAACTTATTTAAAAAACGAGTATAAATTTGACAGTTGTACTAATAAGCAGCTAAATCAATTCTTTAGTGTTATTAATATTAACCGTAGTTGCCAAGCATGCTGGCTCTAATGCCAGTTACTAGGAGGCAGAGGTAGGACAACCAATTCAAGGACAATTTGTCCCAAAAGCCATACCTCCTGCCATGCTTCACACAGTGAGTAAAAGCAAAGCCTCCATCATCGCATGTCTCTTCTCAGATGACTTCTCTTCACTTTCTGATTTCCCCCTTACCTTGTTTTCCCACCTTCCTGATTGTAAGTTTTCTCCTTACGTTTTTCTGTTCTATCAGTTCATGAATCCATTTACAAAAGGGATTAAGAGCTACATCTCTGTACTAAAACCAACGGAACAGGCAAACCAAACCCAAACCCAACGATTCAGGTAATGTCAACTGCATGTGACTCATGTCCAAATAAAAGGATTTTGAGTGCTAATGGATGAACATGTGCAGACGATGGATGGAGAGAAGATACTAGGTAAGGCTGACTTCAACTGTGTTGGGAATCCCAGGAAACTAATATCCATAACCCAAATGAGGACAAACTCTCAGGGGAAGGAAAGTTTGAAAAATTCTAAGCCAAGTAAAAGATTATGTAGTAAAAGATAAACACTGAATCCAAAATAAATGGCAAGGCAAGGCTGACAGGAGGTCTGTGAGGAAAGGAAGCAAAGACATCTGTGGCCAGGAGAGGAGCCATGCAGGACACATACTGGCTGCATACATGGAAATTGTCAATTATTTACTTTAAAGAAGCTTAAACTTACAGTTGGTCAGAGTTTAAACAAAATGGTTAACACACTAAACCAATCCCTTTGTCCATAAAATAAACATCAGTAGTTTGGGTAATCCAATAACAGCCCCTTACCACTTCACAGTGATCATTACAGAGTCTTTCTCAGGCTAAAAGTGTAATTGGCTGCAGATCAATAAGTAATTTCTCTTAGAAGGACAAAGGTTTTGTTTTCTTTCATATATATATTATCAGAGCCCTTAAATCAGAGCTGAGCAAATATATTTTGAAAGTCAAAATTACTCTGAGCAGCAAGATTCCTTACTGCCCTGTGAAGTTTATCTCAACTGATCATTTATTTATGATGCTATAAAAATCCAAATGTTTTCAATTTTGATTGTTAGGTATTTGCTGAAAGGCAGCTGAAATTACTTTCTGAGGGTTGCCATTTTATGACAAGTGCATGGAAATTTACAATGGTTCAATAATGGTTTGCTGAGGTGTTATTTTCTGTTTATTTTTCCCCCTAAGATTAGCAATGCATTCAGCTCTTGTGGTCAATGTGAACCCTTACCTGACTTACTGAAAATTCTGGAAATCTAACATGAAAATAAGATTAAGGAAAAAGCTAATATAATCTTCCAGAATTAAAACCTTGTCAATCTGTGATGATGTAGTATAATGACTGGTGGTTTTCCTAATTACTTAGGACTGATGTGTAGAGCCAGTTTCTATGAAGAAAGAAAATGTTTGAGGACTTAGCACTTGGGTGAAGACCGAACAAGGAGAGGCAAACATAAACAAAGTGAGCAGCTTTCCATGATCAAGTGACTGAGACCATTGTACTCAAGTATAGAAGGAGGCTGTGGAGAATCAACTGCATCTGCAACTTCAAGAGGAGTTTCCTCTAGGTGAAGCACAATCCCCTTAGATATTTTGTCTGCTGGGTTGTTTTCAATGTTGCTGGGGATGGACCCTGTCTCTTGCTCATATTACACAAGCCCTGTACCACTGATGTACATACCCAGATCTAGAGTTCCTTAGCTGTCATATTTTCCTGTTTGTGACTTTGCAAAACAGAAAAATACTTCTATTCCTTAGAGGTTAAACTATGTGTGTCTTCTTCCTTAATTATACAGAGAACTGCAGAAATGAAGAATTACAACTGCACTTGGTAATTCCTTAAAAGTAGGATTAAAAAGGAGAGTCTGAGCTATAAAACACATTATGGAAGCTAGGGAGAAAACCTTTCATAAGTGATTATTCACCTTTTACTATGTGCTGGCTGAGTCTCTATGTGAAGTTCAGTGGGGCTGAGACAGAAAAAGATAGTTTTTTCAGAACTTTCCTGACAGTTATCAAAGCTAGTACAAAATGACCCAGAAACAATCATGTTACCATTTTCATGTCCCCAACTTCAGTCCTCACATCTTTCAAGTTTCCTTCCCTCATTCCTCCCACACCATATAACTTTAGACAATTTCTACTCTGGCAAGACAAGAGGTAAGAACACTGAATCCAGATCTTTAGATGCCACCAATACTGCAACCCCTGCTTCAGCCAGATGGTACAGCGCTACTGAGCAGTAACTTACTTTATTAACTTGGAACATCTGCCTAGATAGGAAACTCACTCCAGAATGTCTTTGCAAGCACAAAATTGACATGATTTCAGATTCAAAAATAAAGATAACTCTCTTCTTATGAATTATATGCTAGCAATAACAGTAGTGCGGTCACTTATTACCTCTATCCCATATTCATATTGCATTTGGAAAAAAAGCCAAAGGGGGAATATATATGTATATATATAAAACATATATACGGTTAATAGTGAAGAGCAAATGCTCAGCCTATTGGTTATTGAAAAGTACTTACTATGTGCAGCTCAAGGTAGTCACCCAGGCCTGAGGAACTGTCCACACGCACCAACACTGCTTCCTTCTGAACAGTGCTAAACCCGATGGCCAGCCTGTCTGCTCGTGTACTGGGTCGGTCATTAGGAGGCCACTTATATGTAATTTGTCCACCACCTTTGCTAAAGATATACGTCGTCCCAGCTGTAAAACAAAATACACATGCCATTAGTATCAATATACTAAGTCTATGTTTCCCGATGTCATGTTGATATAGCAATAAAACATTGGCATTACGCACAGAGTTATGGCAAAGTAAATAATAGATTTCAACAAAACTTGCACAAGAAAGAGGAAGAGTTGTAACAAAAACAGTGATGTCACTCAGTTTTTAATGTACTCATTAAATCCTCCAGCAGGTGTTGCAGAAGAAATTGTAGATTTCAACTTTCTCAATTGAGTTGGACAAGCATAGAATGTAATGAACTTTCATTTTTCCTGTCAGTTTTTAGAAGGAAACATTGACTGAAGGCTTTAGAAGGCAGCAGAAACACATATCAACTTGTTTGTGAAACAAGGTTGTACGTAGATGTGACAGGGTCATAGAGAACAGGGGAAAGAACTGCAGTAAACAGACCATAAATCAAAGTTTGATGGGAACAGGGTTTTCTTACATATTACACAAGATAAATTATGAATTAATACCCATATAGCCCAGAAATCATATCAACAAATACATGTAACAGATACCATCCATTGGAGTCAGTTCTTACTTGACATGTGGTGTCTATCTGTGAGACAAGACAGCATCCTAGAGAGTCCCTCACCACTCACTTCTTTCAGGTAAATACTGGTTTACAGCACGGAGAATAATGCTATGGTCTCAGTCATGAGTGTTAGGATTGTACCATAGGATGAGATACCAGCATTATCCCGTGTTTGAAAGCAGTAGAGTACCACAATGCTGAATTGTGAGCATCTCACATTGAAACTAAGGAATCACTTGAAGAAGAAGATTAGGAAGATATTTTTGACAGAAAACGTATAAGAGGATAAAGGGGCTAAAGGGAAGGCTCGGTGGTTACTAGCAAATGCTGTTCTCATGGCAGACCAAGGTTATATTCCTAGAACCCACATGATGGCTCACAATCATCTATAACTCCAGGTTCAGAGAGAATTCAATGCCCTCTTCTGACTTCTGCAAGCACCCGTCATGTATGGGGAAGATATTCATACATACAGGCAAAATATCCCTATATTAAATAAAATGAATAATCAGAGATGGAGAGAAATAAGAGAGGCAGAGAGAGAGAGAGAGAGAGAGAGAGAGAGAGAGAGAGAGAGAGAGAGAGAGAAGGAGAGAAGAAGAGAAGGAGGGGAAGGGGAGGGGGAGGGAGGGAGGGAGAGAGAGCGAATAGAAGTAGATCTGAATGTAGCAGTCTATATTTCCAGACTATATTACTAGAGACACTAAACATAAATTTACAAGTTCAAAGCTGGCCTGGACCACAGACTGAATTCATACCCAGCCCTGACAGCATAGTGAGACCGGGTCTTAAAATAAAAGGGCTAAGGAAGTTCATAGATAGCTTTCGCCAGGCAAATGCAAAGCAATATGTTCATTAACCAATGAGAAAGAAGAGAATGGAGGAAGGGAAGAGAAGGGAGGGAAAGGGAATGTCCATTAGATGGGGTTGGAATTTGAAGCATCTCTGATTAGCTCATGGGTTTGGATATTTGGTCCCCAGGTGGTGGCACCTTTTTGAAAGGTTATAGAACCTTCTAAGGTAGAATTTGAGAGAAGTGAATCACTAGTTTTGGGCCCTCCGATCTCACAGCCGACTTCCACTTACTGTCTGGCCTCTGCTTCTAGACCCAGTGTAGACACAATGTCAAAAGCTGCTTGAGACCTGTGCAGACCTTCCCTGCTGCTGTGGTCTCTATCGTCAGTCACACTGAACTTTACACCCTTCCTTCCTTCAGTCGCCCTTGTAGGGTGCTCTGTTACAGCAGTGAGAAAACTGTTAAGATGTTTTTTATGTTCCATGTTCCCAGAAGCCTCTTCATCCTACTATTACTAAGAAAGTACTCTTTGTACATTTTAATTTTTTCTGGCTTGCTATTTGCCATTTTTAAAAATTATTAATGAGTTTTTTTAATGAGTTTTTAACTGTTTCTGTGAAGAGTGTCAATAAAATGGAATGCATGTGAAGGGGCTCTAGCAGGAATGCTCTGAACTACAGATACTCTTTAACAGAAGCAAACCTGACTGGAAAGTCTCATCTTCTCTTTGGGAATTATCCACATGAAGGAGCCATGTTGCAAATAACATTAGGTTCCATTGACTGGTGCATCTCAATCTGTATTTACCCACCTACATATCGGTGCATTTACTCACTATAATTGTTACATTTTGAGATGAGATTTCATTCAGGATGGCTGCAAATTCCTGCCACTGCCCCCTATTTTCAGGACTGTAGCCTGAGCTTGAATCTGAACTGAATCTGAACTGGCTGAATATGAACTCTCAAAAGTAACTTTTGTGCCTATTTCATTATCCCTTGGATATAGGATAAGTATCCTGTGTTGTATTTGAGGAGGTTCAGTTATAAGAGTTCACTGATAGTTAACATTTTGTTAGGGCAAAGCTTTAAACCATGACTTCTAGACTCCTGCCCCAGGATGTGTGGTTTTATTACACTATTGTTTCTATTACACCAAAACACCCTGGGAAAAGTTGACTGTACATTTCAGTCTATCACATCAAAACTAGCTATCATATGTTAGTATTTCTCATGATTAGTGACCTGGTCACCTTACGATCTGTACTTTTCCTCCTCTCACACAATGCTTGAACACATAGACACATGGTGAGGTTGCTTCTCAAAGTTCTCTATAAACAATTATAAAGGCTTCATTATTGGCCTGAAAGTGTTTATCTTACTGCTTATAGCTTTGGTGGAATAATTATAATGTAGACATAATTTTTCAGGATTTGAATTAACGATGTCTTCCCAGTGAGACCTGGACACTAGCATTGTACCCACGCCTGTGTGTGGTGGTGGAGAACTAACACCAACAGATTACTCACTGATCGTTCTTACATATGGCAACTTTATGATTCTTTAGGTTCACTAAAAGAGACATGATGATTCTGTCACGATTCTCTTTGTCTGCAGGTTTATCTAAGTGCTGCTCTCTTCATTGTGTCTACTATTACCCTGTATATATACCACAGTCACTATACTGAGTGCAACTCAACAGCACAGTTTCATACTAAAGAAAAGAATTAGCCGTCTACTCACTCATACATGCTGACTTCTCTTACAAAATTGTACTTTGTATCAAAGTATTAAAAATCTTTTATATTCTTAAATCCCTCCTTCCACACAGCTAGAAAAATGATCCTCATAATAAAAGACATTAGAATATTGGGTTGAAATCCCAAACTCTAATTCACTAACTACATGTCTTTGTCAATTACAAAGATGGCATGTTTGCTCCACCAGAACGTAGAAATGGTCAATATAAACTCTAGCTAGGGTGGACCTCATTTCAAATTCCAGCTGTGTCATATAATGCTCACATGGCTCTGAGCTAAGGACTTATTCTATATTTAAGAATATAGGACTTCTTTTGGAAAGATGAGACCAGCAACACTGCTTTCTAGAACTTATATAGGTATATGAGTGCATGCACAGAAGCAGCTAGGAAGCCCTCATTCTAGCCTATGGAGAGTGTTCAGGGTAGATTTTGTGTGTGTGTGTGTGTGTGTGTGTGTGTGTGTGTGTGTGTGTGTGTGTATGTGTGTGTGCGTGTGTTTTGTATGTGTGTATGTGTGTGTGTTTTGTATGTATGTGTATGTGCATGCACGTGTGTGTGTGTGTGTGTGTGTGTGTGCGTGTGTTCATGATTGCATGTGCATACCCAAGGATCAAGAAAGAATAAACAATAACACTGCAACAGTACTGGCTTATTTTACTATTAGCACTTTGAGAAATTTTGGATTTCAAATTTATTTTCAAACCAATTATCTTTTAATAACAGACTTTATGCATCACAATTTTTACTTATCATCCTGTATTTCCTTCCTTGGGTTAGCACTGTTCTTCTCATAAATCTATTCTATTATTGCTATTTACTTTCACTATTAGTAGACTATAGAAGTTATGTTAAATTACATCACATGGGAGTTTTTGAGAGACACAAAATATTCACCCAGCACCATAAATCACCTAGCAAGGCTGTGTGGTGTGTGTGTGTGTGTGTGTGTGTGTGTGTGTGTGTGTGTGTGTGTACTTCATTTGATCGTTACATAAATTACATCTATGAAAAAAGAACTAGAACCTATCTTTTAAAAATGTTTGCTCTTACATTAGCATGTGCTATTGTTGTAGGTGTGATTTCAGATAGATAGGAGCATAAGTTAATTGCAGCTCTAAGCTTTATATCAGTGTGGAGGGGTATGGAGCCATGTGCTTCCTTGTCCACTTAGACATGTTTCTAGGTGCCAAGGATTGATATATCAGTGAGTGAGGACAAATTGACCTTGGCATCCATCACCACACTAAAGCATGTGGACCACTCAAACCTAAAGTGGATTTTACCAATCTCTGCACTTAATGCCTTTCGGTGGTCTTTATTACTCGCCCTAAATTTATTAACAAAGCTGGTGCCATCAGGTTCACATTCTAAAATGTCAACGGAGTTATGCCGCAATAAGTGCGTGCAAATACTATACATGGGTTCCAATTTTTGTTTGCATTGTCTGTAGTGTTATAGCAAGAAACATTCGCAGCTTTTAATGAACACAACTGTGCACATGAAGAACATAATCTTGCTGCCTATTCTCTTATCAGCTGTCCCCTCCCAAAGTACTCCCATCTCAAACTCACTTTATTTCACCAAGACTCATATATTCCCCCAAATATCTTGAAACTCCCTGACAAGGAAATCCAGTTACTGTGCACAGGACTGTGTGGTTATTCGTTGCTCCAGATGCTTGCTACACACACAATAATGTAATTAAGTTCTGAAAAGATTAGCTTCTAACTCATAAGAACATAAATAAAAGATTGTTTTTGAAGGCCTATGAAACTTCAAATGTCATCCTGTAACCAACATGAAACATTCAGGCCATTATGTTTCAATTAAATGTAACAGCAATATAGTATTTTATCCAGAGAAAGTTGCCAGTATGTCAGACGAAAATTAAAACAATTATAAATGACAGCTTTTATTCTTCCTATCAGCATGTTATATGTCACTTTTAATTCAATCTTTTGAGCATTTTAATGTAAGGACATATTCTGTGAAGTGAAGGACATAGAAAGAAAAATTAATAAAAATCACCATAGATTACAAAATCTAATAACTGTAAAATAAGTAAATTGTGAAGCCTACAACAATATTATTATCAACAACACCTAATTATAGATCAGTCTTTGTCTACATAAATGTGAAAGCATTTGTGTTCACTGAATTATCTCATGAAATTAAAACACTATTGGATCAATGTTTAATTTTTTAGGAAAAAATATACAAGATTACATTACACTAATGTAATAGATTAAAAGGTTTAAGGTAGACTTAGAACAATGGACAAACTCAACCCATGTACATAAAAAGACTAGAGATAAAAGAGAATAAGTATGGTTTTAATAAAGATCAAGAAAGACCCAAGTAAGAAATTGTTAGTTCATTGTTATCTCTAGACTATTGATCAAAGTAAATATAAACAATTCCCTAATAATAAGAGTCCTATCGAGGAAGCTCAGTGCGATATTCAGGATGGGCAGAAAGTTAAGTCTGATATAAATGGACAATTGTGTGTTCTATCAGAACCTTAAATTCTTAAAACTAAAGAAAAATCACTGGACTTAAAAAATAACTTGTTGAATTTTATTAAATTGAATGCTAACTGTGAAAGCTAAGGAGAACTTTGCCCATGCATTGGAATTCCTTGAGTGGTGCTGGAGAATGAGTGTAGACACACATCCCAAATGCAAATCAGGGACCTGGTCATAAAAACAGAGATAGGAATGCAAAGAGTCAGCCTTAGCAAGCTTCAGCTCCATCCTACCAAGACACTGTTTCCAAATAAAAATAATGTGTGCTTACTCAGTAAGAAGTTCCATCAAATAAATCTATCAAGAAAATGTCATGGCACAAAGCTATTGTGGCTTCTCTGAAGCCTGAAGTCATTTCTCTCAGATAATTCAAATAGTAATTATACATTTCAACAAGATCATAAAGAAACTTGCCTTTGCTATTGACCTAAAACATTTAATTAATAAAAATATCTTCAATATGCAGCAGTGTGGGGTGGGGAACAGGGAAATGTCCCAGAAACCCTCTGAGCTGCCAGAGACTAAGTGACCAACCAAAGAGCATACATGAGCCAGTATGTGACTCTCACTACAGATGTAACAGAGGACTGCCTTATCTGGCCTCAGTGGAAAGGGATGGTCTTGTAGAGTCTTGATGCCTTAGAGGCAAAGGGGAAGAGAAGTGGGGTAGGAAATTCATGGGGGCAACATTTGAAGTGTAAATAAATAAAATAATAAAAATTAAAATTACTTTCTAATAAGTATTCTATGTGTTTGAATTGGCTGTCACAATATACTATGCCTTTGAAAGAAGAATATGTTCACAAATGTAGCATCCATACATTTTATAATTTGACATTGATGAATACTCATGTCCATGATGCAAGTGTATTCCTCTGTGATACCTAAAATGTTATTTTAGGTATAAATAGATCCATAGATTTCTATTATGTATAACCTTGGCATGTATTCAGGAAAGCCACACAGAACTTCATTGTCTGTGCTATTAGTCATGGATATCTCTAAAGTTTCAATGAGATCAGTAAGGTTCAAGTTTACTAGACCTAACAGGTGCTCCACTGTAAAATCTAGACATTTCGAAAAGAAGACATAATTGGTGTTCACTTGTATTCTATAAAGCCAAGACTACCCTATTGATAACTCATGCCAATTGAATTCATGTGAACAGTTACTTCGTTCTCTTCTGTATTACAAGGGAATTGATTTAAGTAAATGAAACCATCTGTTTTGGGATACAAAACAGTGCCTTGAAAAAGAGATGATGGTCAAACCTCAGTTAAGGGCTTCTTTATAACTGAGACACAAATAACAATTATATGTGTGCATACATATGTACATATGTATTCTCAAATTAAAGTTGGATGTATTGTTAAACATTCAAGCCAGTATGTAATATTTTAGAAAATAACATATCCTTTCTGTGCTTATGCACACTGAAGATTGAGTATGAGCCTCAACTATGCTAGACCTCACACTGGGCAGGGCTCTCATGCTGACCAGGGCTTTCACACTGGACTATATTCCCAGTCTTAGTTTCACATTGTATTTTGAGTCCCAGTCACACTCAGTTGTTCATGCAGTCTTGAACTCACTCTGTAGACTACCCTGGCCTTGAACCTGTGATCTTGCTCTCTTAGTTTCCTGTGTAGTTAGGATTATTACCAAGCCTACAGCAACCATTTTTTTCTTTTAAAAGCACTAGCTGTTTTCTTCTTGAACATGTTATTGAGGCGATATCCCCTCTAGGAATACTTGTATTCTAGAGTTTGAACTTCTAAGTGAGACAAACTTTTGCCAAGATCGAATTCAAAGTCTATGAACTGTTTTAAGTGTCTTGGTCATAGCTATGTGACTGAGAATAAAAACAAGAAAGTAGTAGACTTTCTGCTAGTCAGATCAGGAAATCTCATAAAGGGATCTACAACTAAAAGCAAGTCAAGGAAAGTAATTGTAAAGCCAATAACCTTGGGAACATTGAATACTTAGGTCTTCTTTTCTGAAACTAGGCTCCCTCAAGCAGGTAGTGAACTTTATAAAAATGTCTCTGGCAGGTATTTCAGTAATTGATTTGCATTAAAGCTATAAAGCCACATGAAGAGGGAGAGAAGAAACCACACCATCAAGTATCTGATTCTTAAAAACATTAACTAAAGCTTGAGAGATGTCTCAGAGGTTAAGAACATGGGATGCTCTTTCAGAGGTCCTGAGTTCAATTTCCAACAACCACATGGTGTCTCTAACCATCTACAATAGGACCGGGTACCCTCTTCTGGCCTTCAAGCATACATACAGGCAGAACATTGTACACCTATTAAACAAATATATCTTGGGTTGGGGATTTAGCTCAGTGGTAGAGCGCTTGCCTAGGAAGCGCAAGGCCCTGGGTTCGGTCCCCAGCTCCGGGGGAAAAAAAAAAAAGAACCAAAGGAAAAAAACAAATATATCTTAAAGAAACATTAACTAAATTGTGCAAACTCATACTACTTTCTTAAAAATGAAATCACCAAACATTATCTTTTGAAGAGTAACACCCTTTAACTTGCATCTTTGAGATATTAACTGTGTGTTCTGGAAATTAACTTTAAATAGAAATTGCTTAAGCAAAACAGCCAAATCTGAGACCATTTCAACCAACAAACCAGACATTCACTCAGTCACTTACTCTTCACTTAGCAAGGTCAACCATCGGCAGGAACACAGGTTTATGGTTTTAAAATCATGTAGCTGTGTTGCCTTAAGGTGGACTTCATCGTCCTACCATCCGAAACAGAGCTGGTTCATAGCACTATGAGTCATGTGCTGTGTAGCACACCTGATGGTTAGAGCTTGCTCATATCGAGATGCACTGAGTAAGAATATACCGTAGTCTCATGATTGGAGCTTGCTCACATCTGTATGGAATAATTACATGCATATCAATTGAGAATATCCTTTTGCCTAAATAAGTCTTCAGAAATACTAAAACTATAAGGAAGTCTTCCTAATAACTGATATTTGTATGCATTTAAATTATCACTCACTGTGATTGTGAATTGCTAGGTGGAAAATATTAAAGGAGAGACAATGGTTCTGGTTATGGGAGAAGGGTTCATAACTCTCCTAACAGAAAAAGACAACAATCTTAGGTGGGGTTACCTTAAGGGCACCGAAAGCCATGAGGCTTGGGTGAATTTCAAGAAAAAGATGCAGGAAATGGATGATACTTAATAAAAAGTAAAGCTTTCTTCATTTGTATATGCATGAGCATTTGCTTGCATGCCGGCATGTGCAGCACATGCATGCAACTTCCACAGCGGCCAGGAGAGGGATTCAGGATGTGGCTGTGAACTATAATATAAGGCCTGAGAATTTTAACCATGTTCTCTGTTTGGGCAGCAAGTGCTCTTAACCACTGAGTCATCTTTCCAACCTTGAAAGAGACTGTTTGAGTTAAGGTTGAGAGAGTATTCAAAAGATGTTTATGGAGACAGAGAACACAAAGAAAGGCAACATGACAGAAAACTTCAAAAGTAAGAGTATCTGTGTTTTCCATAGGAAGTACTTAAGCGCTAACTGTATACAAAGCACTGTACTGTGCTTTAGTGGAGATAGAAAAGTATGTGGCACCATTATGAAGTCCCTATCAACAGCTGATCAGATGACGACACAATGAATTTCTTTTTTTTAACTTCCATTCTTGAAGACATAGCTTACATTTTATCACTTTCAGTTTTAAAGTCAGTAACACATACACACACACACACACACACACACACACACACACACACACACACACGCACCCCTTCATTGATTTGGTCCCATCTATGCCCATCTTAATATAAATTAACACAAAACAATATCATAATAGTAATTCAAATAATACTTCTCTAATAGTCATTTCAAATATCTTCAATAATAAAACAATGGCAAAGAATGCTAGCTAAAGACTCTTAGGGCAACTTGAAATATTTTCCATATAAAGCACCTTAAAGAATTCACTCGTCTCTCAGTCAAACCCCAAGTTTTTTTGACAGAAAAGATTATTTAACAAGGTTCTGGAAAGAGAAGAGTTAATTTGAGGTCAGAGTTTCACAAAGAACAGAAAAGAAGCATCAAATATTCTCAGATATAATAAGTAAATTCACCTTAATAAATGGGAAAGCACATTTTGAAAAAGAAGAAATCCAGACTTTCTAAAAACATGATGTCTTATCTCTGTCTCTCGCATTAAATCCCTAGATAAACACTGAATAAAGCCACATAGAGGGAGTCAGGACTATCCAAGGACAGTACTCAAAAAACTAGCATGCTACCACAGTAAAATTTCCATGGAATGCAAATTTCTGATAACTGAAGGTTAGATAACTTCAAGCGCAGAAAAATGTGACATTAGTGTCCTAAGAAATAAATTGTATTTAATAGAATCCTTGTTATATTTCCCTATTTATCACAGAAGAATTTCCCTACAGCTTTATGAGAAAGTAAAGCAGTTCTCACTTTTTATTTTACACTTAGTAGAAAAAAGTAACAGTAGCAGGTATATTAATGAAAAAAACATAAAATGTCTGTTTATTGGTTTGTTCTCAACTCATGCTCTGAAACACCTTAAGGAGATTATAAGAGGTATGGTACTCACTCCTCAGTGTAAAGTACCCATCTACTTTTATATGATAATTTCAAGAAGCAGAAAACCTAGGCATATTGGACCACTTACTATGACAAGCAATTTGGGTGTTTATAAAATGTAAAATTCAAATACTGAAGTGTTTGAAAGTGAAAAATTCTTTCAGTTCAGTGAAGTTCAACAAAGAAAATGAAGTTTGACAGTAATAGTGTTGTGTGTGTATGTGTTGCTGTTGGCGTTGTTTTTATGGTTGTCTCTGGTAATCTTTGTATTTCACCCATCTGTGGAAAAACGCAGGACAATGTATGACAGGACTTTTGACATTGGAATGACTGGAACATTAATAGTGACAAATTAGATCAAAAGCAAGTGAGAATCAAATGTGTCTTCCTTTGGATTAGGTCCCCAATATTTTATTTTATTTTATTTTTTTTGGTTCTTTTTTCCGGAGCTGGGGACCGAACCCAGGGCCTTGCGCTTCCTAGGTAAGCGCTCTACCACTGAGCTAAATCCCCAGCCCCTCAATATTTTATTTTTATAGACTAAACTACAGGTTGGTTCTACTCAACACCTCAGACATTTGTATTCTCCCAGGATGTGATGTCAGCAGACCCTTAGTCGGAACACAGGTCTTTAAAGTCTAGAGTCGTTAAGAAGTATCCGTGAATGCACTTGAGGAAGTGATAAAGAACGAGGAACAGAGGGAGTGAAGCAGGCTTCCATACTTAAATACTTGGATTTAGGAGCATTTGAAAATATTGAATTAATTTAAAATTGCTTATTGTATTTAAATGAAGTTTGGATGCCATCTGTCTGTGAAGTGATTTAAATTAAGTTTTATGGCTCTAATGGGAAAGAGGGGCCATTTCTAACCCAGTTTAATAAGCTTACTGCCATCAATCACTAATTAGAATTAATTATTAAGGCTTCAGTTTCCTTACCCAAATATTCTAAATCATTCATCAAAGGAATGACATGACTTTCTGTTCCTTCTTTAGAATAGCAAGGCTATCACCATATATGACTGTTGTATAAATGTTGCTGAAGTGATTATTTCAGTCAGATGTGTAACAATAACACTATCTAAAAGCTACACTTAAACAAGAGAGCAGTATTTTTGGAACAGCAGGCAGTATAAAAGTACTTTGTGAATATTAACATATTCTAGCAAATTAGTTTGCACTCATTATCATAAGCAATTACTTACTGTTTAGATGCAGCTCGCTTTAAATTGGCAAGCAATTTTCAAGAATTAAAACACAACACAGAAAGCTTACTGAAAATTCAACAATATCCAAGTACCTCGTACTCAGCACAGTTACTAAGGAAACATACCTGGCATTAAGATGATAAAGGGGTGGTTCTACGAACTTTCAGTGCAAGTTACTTTATACGCTATCAAAAGAATTGTGTTCTAGGAGTAGTAACAAGGGGGAGCTTAAGAAAATGGGAGGGCTCCACGACCTATGGGTGAACTAATCATTTTATTAAATTCTGGTAGTTTGGTAATCCAAAGCAGGCTCTAAGTTTGGATTATCCTGTTTTCCCCTTTCATGAAGTTTCTGCTCCCTCAAATGTTTTCCTCATTTACATCTGGGGCAGAGAAGGCTAGTGTTTGCTGCTGTCTATTTCGCCTGCCTCAGTAACAGACCACTCCAGAGTTAGAATGACAATTGACTTCCCATTCTCCATGGCAGACTAAAGGAGTTTCATGTGATATTGTGGTGCCCAACAATACATGGATAGAAAGGATGGGCAATTCTCCCAGCACAGGCCTTGAAGTGGCAATTTGCTGTCCTAAAAGTCTTCACTCTTGTCTACCTGCTTGAGGCCCACTGGAGAATGCAACACATTGGATACTGGATACTGTAGCTTCCTAATCTATAACCATCACAATGGAACCACTATTGTTAGGATAACAACTATATATTTTGGATAGAACTATGTATTTCCTGGTCTTATGTTTTTATAGTAAAAATGGTTATATCGCTTTTAAAACAAGATGGCAAAACATTCTCTTGTGATTTTCTTTATGCTCAGTAAAGCCAAGGAAGTTTGATGGGAAAACTATCATTATCTCTTAGACTCAAAAGGAAATGGTATCTACAGTACTTACTTATAATCACAAAATAATTTCAAACTTCCTACACAACTTTTCCTTGGGAGATTATTAAGACTCTATTACCCTTTTCAGATTAAAAGAAAGACTCTTTCCCCACCTGGAGTGCATTCCTTACTTTCCACATTCCCCAATTCTTTCTCCCTTTCAAATACAACCCGTGTGAATTTGCAAAACAAAGTACATAGTACAGCTTAGAAATCTGAAGCCAGATAAAATGAACTGAGCCACACATTTGACAACAGAGCACCTATTTATAAACCTTTAAATTGTAAAGACATAGAGTCAGAAATCCAACATCTTTTCAATTTCAAAACCTAGTCATCAAGAAAGTTTTCTGAGTGTCCCGGCTAGAATACACTCTGACACTCCACTTAGCAGAGGGTCTTATAAGGGGTTATATAATATGGATGCCTCTAGCCCTACCCAGCATGCTCCACTGTTTTCCCACTAGCTAATCCTAGAGTTTCTTAAATAATCTTCAATATTTTAGTTCAGTCTCTCTCTACTTCCCTATTTAACTCATTGAGTAGAAGTTTGCTTTGATATTCATATTCTTGCCTCAAGAGTAGCACTTGTAAGGTAGTTAAACTGGGTTTAGAAAGGTCTTTCCTAACTTGAATTTCACCATGATAAAAATAAATAAACAAATCTTTATTTCTCCAAATGATGCAAAACACCAAGCTTAGTGGATTTCTGTTCATTGACATCTTAACTAAATGTTAACTAAAATTGCAATAATATTTTGAGGAACATTCAACAAGAAGAAGGGCAAGAAATGTTACAATTCTGCATTTTACCTTGGTGACCTACCAGAGCTATGCCTTGCCTTCATTTTGTGTGTCTGTGAGGACAGGCTGGTTGTGGGTCAGAACTTTGCATCATGTCAGCTGGCTACAGCTGGTAGAGTCTAAATTGGTTGCCAGGTTGACTGCCAGATAATCTCTAACATTATTAGACACCCATTCACAGGATAAATTACACCTCCTAGTAACAGTTGACTCTTCTGTGGTCATGACAGAAAGAAATACCAATGGAGCAGAGGAAAATAAAATTCACCCCAACTGTATCCTCAGACAAAACATAAATTTCTTCTCTATATGTGGCTGTCACTCTGTTTACCCCATAGTTGTGAAATTGATGTGTTGATTAATGACCCATTTCCCTTCTTCTCAGTCAAAACTGAACACTTACATCATTCCTCAGGTAGTTCTCAGATCTGCTACAGGTCCCACATTTGAAGTGGAAAAATATGTGAGTTCAGAAGCAAAAAATTTAATAGAAATGATTTATATTGAAGAAAAAATAGTATTCTATTTTTGTTTCTAGGCCATGTTTACGAAAAGTAAATGTATAATTGCAAATAGACTACATGTTACATATGTTATATGTCGTTCATATTAGTTTCTCTTCTAATTCTAACTTAGAGACAAGGTCTTTCTATGTGGCCTAGACTGATATGAAACCAGGCATTCTCCTGCCTCTGATTCCAAGTGCTGGGATTAGAGACAGCATCACCTTGCCCTGGACACTGTTTGTTTTCCCAAACAATTGCTGTCTTGATACTAAGACACTCTTGGTTCTTGTTGGATTTCTATCACAGTGTGCCTCAAGGGAACCACAACTGATGTGGTGAATAAAGTGAAATGTATAATATTCAATACTATATTGATAATTTCATCTTCGTTAGATGTCTAAGACTGAGTATTTCTATACTATACACACAACAAAGAACATATTATTGGAAAATCAGATTTAAAAAGTCCTATGCCTCTAAACTTCCATGTCAGCAACTATTTTTCGATGTCTTGAAAAGAAATATAATTTACAAACCATGAACACAATACCATAAACTAAAAGTAGTTAGAAAAGAGAGAAAATAAACTATTACACAACAACAACAATAACAACAACAACAACAACAACAACAACAACAAAAAAACCCCAAACACCCCCAAACACCCTTAGCTGAGGTGTTTTCCAGTGTTGAATTTGGAAACAACAGGAAGTTTTAATACTGTGTTTTTATTCTCACATGTTACTTTGGAGCAAATTTTTCCACAAATGTAAGTAATTAAATACATTTAAACATTGTTACATTGTTTCTTTCAAGTTTATACTAAAACCTGATATGGAAATTAACTAACTAACTAACTAACTAACTAACTAACTAACTATATATATAATATCAAGAAATAAAATATCAAGGTCTTCTTTGAAGGAAGTTGAGATTTTGGCAAATAAATTAATACCATGTTGGAAACATATATGCAAAGTATCCTTACAAATAAACTGAAGGGAAATCAAGGACTAGCCATTTCCATGAAAAATGTTCTAAAAGAATTCTACCAGAATTTCAAAACAAAACAAGCAACATCAAAGCCAAAGGGAAAAAATTAAGATTGTAGATTATTATGTAGATAAGTATTTAAAACTATCAACAATAAAGATAATATTTAAGCGTATAGAAGTGTAAGGTGATTCTTTCCCCTACCAAGATCCTACTGGTTTTCCAAATAACTTCAAAATTGAATAGATATTTTCAAGTATTTTTATTTTCCTACCACTTACTCTTTGTAAGCAATACTTATTTTCATGATGCAGCTGCCCTGTCTTTATGTATTTGAACCACCATTTTTATCCTTGTACTGTATTACTGGTTTAAAAGTATTAATTCCTGAGAGAGAAGGCAGTTTCTCTTCTTCAGACAGTGATACATAAGGCTCACAGTTACTACCCCTGGACAGCACATGTTGAAGAAATTCAGCTGGAGACTCCTGCTTCTACTCTAACATAACAGGGTAAACACCACACACACACACACACACACACACACACACACACACACACACACACACACACACACTATTTGGAAATTTGGTTCCACAAGGAGCTGATAACATGACAGAATAAGTGGGTAGGAAAATTCACACAGCAGCAATGTTCTCTGCACATCAGGTACCAAGCAGGTATCAAGTTCAAAGTCAGTTAGCAAGCCCTTTACTAACTTCTGGTCATACTCATCCCAACTAATATCCAGAATGCCAAAAGAGACTCATAGTATGATAGTCATATTAAAGCCCAATGAGTCTGAGGAGATTAATATAATTGAAGAAATGACATAGTTAGATATAAATTTTGGCAAGATTCTCATGAATTTTATGCAGAAATGGGATGAATGGGAGGACACTGAGGCAAGGAGACACTTCAGAAGGTTAGATTCAAAAAAAGGGTAAAGTACATAAACATAAACTACGATACTTTCACTGTGGGCATGGGAGGAGTATAGCAGATACAGGATCACAAAGGAATGATAATAGAAAGAAAAGAAGAAATTAAAGGAAAACCTAAGAATTTCATGAAGTCATTGTTTTTAGTAGCTGAGTAGTATTCCATTTTGTAAATGTACCACATTTTCTGTATCCATTCCTCTGTTGAAGGGCATCTGGGTTCTTTCCAGCTTCTGGCTATTATAAATAAGGCTGCTATGAATATAGTAGAGCATGTGTCTATGTTGTATGTTGGAGCATCTTTTGGTCATAAGCCCATGAGTGATATACCTGGGTCCTCAGGTAGTACTATGTCCAACTTTCTGAGGAACCTCCAGACTGATTTCCAGAGTGGTTGTAGCAGTCTGCAATCCCACCAATAATGGAGGAGTGTTCCTCTTTCTCCACATCCTCACCAGCATCTGCTGTCACCTGAGTTTTTGATCTTAGCGATTTTGACTGGTGTGACAATGAATCTCAGAGTTGTTCTGATTTGCATTTCCCTGATGACTAAGGTTGTTGAACATTTCTTCAGCCATTCGATATTCCTCAGTTGCGAATTCCTTGTTTAGCTCTGTAGCCCAGTTTTTAAAAGTGTTATTTGATTCACTGGAGTCTAACTTCTTGATTTCTTTGTATATATTGGATAATAGCCCTCTATCGGATGTAGGATTGGTAAAGATCTTTTCCCAATCTGTTGATTGCTCTTTTGTCCTATTGACAGTGTCCTTTGCCTTATAGAAGCTTTGCAATTTTATGAGGTCCCATTTGTCAGTTCTTTATCTTAGATCATAAGCCTGTTCTGTTCAGGAATTTTCCCCTGTGCCCATGTGTTCAAGGCTCTTGCACACTGTCTTTTCTATTAGGTTCAGTGTATCTGGTTTTATGTGGAGGTCCAAGATCACTTGGACTTGATCTTTGTACAAGGCAATAAAAATGGACCAATTTGCATTCTTCTACATGGTGACCTCCAGTTGAACCAGGAACTTGAAAATATCATCCTGAGCAAGGTAACCCAATCACAAAAGAACACACATGGTATGTACTCACTGATAAGTGGATATTAGCCCAAAACCTCAGAATACTGAAGATATAATTCACAAACCACGTGAAGTTCAAGAAGAATAAAGACCAATATGTGGATGTTTCGGACCTTCTTAGAAGGGGGAACAAAAATACTCACAGGAGGAAATATGGAGACAAAGTGTGGAGCAGAGACTGAAAGGCTATCCAGAGAGTTCCCAACATGGGGATGCTTCCAATGTACAACCACCAAACCCAGACAAAATTGCAGATGCCAAGAATTGCATGCTGACAGGAGCCTAATATAGCTGTTTGCTGAGAAGCTCTGCTAGAGCCTTACAAATACAGAGGCAGATGCTCTCAACCAACCATTGAACTTATAACAGTGTCTCCAATGGAGGAATTAGAGAAAGGACTGAAGTAGCTGAAGGGGTTTGCAACCCCATAAGAAGAACACAATATCAACCATTCAGACCCTAAGAGCTCCCAGGGACTAAACCACCATCTCAAGAGAACAAAGGGAGGGACCTATGCTCCAGTCACATATGTAGCAGAGGATGGCCTTGTCAAGCAACAGTGGGAGGAGAGGCCTTTGGTCCTGTTTAAACTCAGTGCCTCAGGATAAAGGAATGTCAGGGCATGGAGGTGGGAGGGAGTGGGTAGGTAGGCAAAAGCGAGGGTGTAGGATAGTGGGTTTCTGGAAGGGAAATGGGATACCATTTTATGTAAATTAAAAAATGTAATAAAAAAGTTATACCTAAACTTTGAACCTGGAAAAGGATTGGATGCTGCACCACTCAGACAGAAAACATCAAAAAGGGAATGGTTAAAGCATATGATGATTTATGTTTGAATTAAGCCACTTGAATTCTTGATGGTGTATATTTTGTACACTGAAGGGGTCCTGGAAGATGTGGTTTCTGTAGTCTGCTGAGTAAGCAAGAATACAAGTAGATGCTACATTCAAATAAAAACAATTGTCAAGGGTTTTTCCTAAAATAGTTTTGGCAAGACCATAGGCCAGAGTCACATCTACCTTGTATCACATCTCCTCTATTATGGCCCCGAAATATAATTCTGGGCATTTAATCTGACATTTGTATGACGCTGGTGTGACCTGGACATGTTAGTCATGGCTTGTTTGAATTGCCCTGTTCTCTCTCTTTTAGTAGTCAAAGAGATCATTTAAAGGGAAAGGACCTGCTACTTTATATTGTCTTGGGTGTCTTTTGCTCTCTTGCTGTCTACATGTCTGCCTGATGGATCCGGGCTTAGTTGATTTCTTTTTCTATCTATCAGGACTTCTTTTAACTTCTTGCTGAGTGCAACACTCCGGAGTGGGGGTTCGTTGGTCTGGTCTGTGTGCTCTCTGTATAAATAAGAACTCTCTATAACTAAGAATAAAAGCAAATGCAATGAGACAGGCTGAGCGTCAGCTCACATCTCTTCTATGAATGGAATTATCTGTATTTCAGCATTTAGTAGTGGGAAAGAATGGGTATGGAATCATTACTTTTGGAAAACAATCTATGCTGTATCACCTTAATTGCTCACAGCATAAAGCACTCTAACTTAAAAAGCCTTTCCAGAAGGAACAACCTTAATGTACAGCAGTTTCCTCAATTAAGCGTTCCCTCTAGGAGGGAGGGAGAAGATCATGAGACTCCAGAAGAAAAGCATAGCTACTATGTCTGAAAGGTAAAGCTGTGGACTACGCAGAATGCTCCTTTTCAGCTGCATTAAACAACTGCTGGAGGAGAAGCCCTTGAGCCTCTGGGCTGCGAGGAGACCTCTTGGACCTGTTGACCTGTCAACAATTTGTACAGAGAGTTTGGGGATTATCAAGCTGGGGTGAGATTTTTAGTGGATCAGCTTCTTTTCATTCATCTCTTATAGTAGCACAGGAGATGACTGTGTCTCCCCCTCTTTGGCTAGAGTCCTACCTCACAGTCTTTGAGATTGAGAATCGTGAAAAAAAGAAAACAGAATGGGTATACAGGAAATGAAAGGGGAAGGGAATGTCTACTTTAACCCAAGAATGTAGCAGAATGTTTATATAAACAACTGTTTTAAGGGATGTAGGTAAGGGGGATTAAAACATTTGTATAGAAGTCTAACACAGTAGGGTAGATATGAAGATTTGAATTCATTGTCTTAAACACAGTTTTATAGTGTTCGACAGAAAAGATTCATATTTGATGTTTCTTTATTGGGGAAGTGTCTAGCAACTAGTCCAGTGTACCTGGACACTATGGTTTCTCATGCGTTTCCTGAACACCCCCACCTCCAACCGTCCACCATCTGCTGTAAAAGGCCTGACTTTCCACGTCTCTTTTCTCCATCACCTTTATATAAAGAGCTGCCAAGATTTACAGCTTGCCTGCCTTATTTTTTCTCTCAAACTTTGACAAAAGTATCCTGGAATTTTGTTCTGTTGAGTCTGTTTTTAGAATTATTTAATTAACGAGACTGCCACAAAAAAAGGCACCCCAACTTCAGTGATAATGTACGTCACCTAAGAAGGAGTTCGCAAACTACCCTAGGAAAAGCAGTACCTGCATGTACACAATTGACACAAACATCAAGGCATCTGCAGGACAAAAATGTTTAACTTCTTCTTGGATTCATGATCCTTATAATAGGGAAATCAAGAGGCACAGAAAGGAACCATTAAGGATTCACTTGCATAATGAACACCAACAGTAATAATGTCAATATTTTGTTTATTTGCTTGCTTGCTTGTTACCTACTTGGAAAGAAGCAGATTTTAGTAAAATCAATCCTATCTAATTTAGTGAAGTAAAGTGCACCAGAGACAGTCCCCAAGCAGGACCAGTCCAGACTGTGAGGGGAACCATGACAGTACTTGAAGCTACATACCTGAAAAACACCTTTCAGCAAGATATAATCAAGTCAATCAGAATCCTCATTCTCCTCTCCAATTGCTGTGTGATCCCTCCAAAACACAGATTTATTTTCAGAAGGCTAAACTGAGTGCCCAAGAGAGATCATATGCTCAATAAATTTTATATTACATCTGACCTTGTCATTAAAAAGAAAAAGATTTGTTGGGATCTACTGAGTCTTTGCAGCACCGCCCACTTCCCCACCAATCAATCAATTTCAGACCAAGAGAAAGATAAACACTGTTTAATTAAACTATTAACTCTTTTATCTTTCCAGGCTTTCATCATTGAATGGAAGGCCCTGAAGTTGTAAACGTCCTCCAAATATTAACAGTTCTCCCTGGTACATACACCATGCCTTCAGCCAACCGTGGCCCTGCAAAGGAATTCATATTCACCAACTCTCAAAATATTGAATGATTTTTCTCAGACCTTGCTTACCAAATGTATGCAATGAGGTAAGCCTCCAAGGCAAGCCTGAGGAGTCCATTTTTTTTCTAGCAGTTAAATTGAATGGTTACAAACTGAAGGCTCCCCTCTGACTCCTTTGAAAGTAGCAAGATTACTTTCAGGCCAAAGGAACAGGAAGCCAGTACAGAATAAAGTGCCTGCTGAAAACATGGGAAACACACTGAAGTCCAAAAGTCTCTCCAGACATAAGTCTCACCATGTAAAATGCTCAGAGAATAGTAAGCCTCAGGTGGGTTCCTAAAACAATTCAGGTGTGAAATATTAAGACCAATGAAAATGACAGTAAATTGTCCCAGTACAAGGCTCTTGCATTTTGAGAAATTGATTGCATTATAAATTATGTAAAAATACAAGATTTTATTGTTTTTTTAAATTGAACCTTGCACCTCTCTCCGTAGAGCTCCGTCTGCACTCTGAGTTCATTAATACATTCTGCTTGTTTGTGTTGGGAGTACAAACACAATTGCAAGGGATTAGAAAGCCATCCGCGCAGTAAACCTTGATCAGGGAAATGTGGATCTTGTCCTAATTCATCACTCTGTGACTTTGCTAAAGTAGTTAAAACTTTCTAATAATCCTCATTTTCATCTCCTGAAATATGACTATGAGTGTTCCAGGAAATCTTTCTGTTCATTTGCAACTCCATTTTCTGAGGAAAGTATCACTCTACTGAAACTGCTGCTAAGCTTGAACTTGAGCCCAGAACTCGACTGAGCATGAAGTAGGAAGTTATATTTACTCCCGAGGCACTGGAGCTGAAAACATGCTATGACTTCTTTGGCTGGATGTATGCTTATTTCTCATTTGACTTTACATAATAATTGTACAAAACATTTTCTATGCTTTATGGTTCTGAAATGATGTGGTAGGAGTTATTTTATGTAATGCAGTAATTCTATACTTATAATAAAGTAAGACATAAAGGCAGAAGTATATAATGCATTGTCTGCACATCAAAACCATTAATGCTTTTTAATTTCTGAAATCATATGTTACATGACTGACTGTTCTAGCAATTCCACCCAAAACCAATACAATACAAAACCCATAGAAATGATACTTTAAAATGAGACATGGGTTTATTCAGACCCAGTCATGTAATTACAGAGGTCTTCCTAGTATAAAATCTATAATTATGGTAGTTAAACTAAAACAGGTTGGGTTAAATGTTATTAAGCAAAAACCACCCTGGCTGATTTGTTTTGTGAACACATGTTAAGATAATTCCTACTTAGAAGAACAGCCTCATTTGAGTTAGAATTACTTTGAACCTTGGTAGGTTCTATTGTCACAAATATGACTCAGCTCCCGAAAAGGATTCATTCCCCATTCTAGCAGTCAAATTAAGTCATGAAGATAGGAGGAAAATTCAAAGAAACAATGTGTTCTGCAGATGTAACTGGAGGTATTATTATATCCACTACTTTTCTAGATGAAACAAACAGACTTGGCAACAGAGTGCTCCAAAGCCTATGCAATCTTATTTACAGATAAACACGCACGGACTTACAAGGTGTCTTAAGTAGGGTTCTATTGCTATGAACAGACACCATGACCACAGCAGCTCTTATAAAGGGAAACAATGAATTGGGGCCTGTTACTAGTGTCAGAGGTTTAGTCCGTTATCATCATAGCACAAAACATGACAGCATGTGTGGGTAGACATGGTGCTGGAAAAGCTGAGTACTTTACATCTTGATCCAAAGACATCGGGAAAGAGATTGTCATACTAATCTTAGCTTATCATATGAGGCCTCTCAGCCCACCTCCACAGTGATACACTTCTTTCAGAAAGGCCACACATACTCCAATAAGGCCATTTCTAATAGTACCACTTCCTATGGGCCAACCATTCAAAAGCAGGAGTTTTGGGGGACATACTATTCAAAACAACATACAAGACCACAGCTATGTCATTGTTAATGTTCCTGTATTCAGGATGTTGTACAAAACAGTTCAACCTTTCTGTTAAATTATCAACAGTGCTTAGTTCTACACTAATAATTACCTTTGAATGTTAGTCCATTATCATCAAGGCCAGAATCATGGCAGTGTCCAGGCAGTCATGGTACTAGAGAAGGAGCTGAGAGTTCTACGTTTTGTTCCCTTGTTCTGAAGGGAATTAGGAAAAGACTAACTTCCAGGAAGCTAGGAAAAGAGTCTCAAAGCCCACTCTCACAGTGACACTTTTCCTCCAACAAGGCCACACCTACGCCTACAAGGGCAGACATCTTGATAAGTGTAGCTAAGAGAACACCACCACAAGCAGTAATAATAATGATAATAATTTTTATTATTAATTATAATATTATTATTAATAATTATAATAATTTAAATTATTTAATAATTTTGCATAAAATTTTATGCAAAATGTTATTGAGTAGGAAATGCATCTGTACAAGTACAAAAAATTTCTGTGAGTTCTACTAAAGTGAAGAAACTCACAACCTCATAGGTTACTTCTAGTTCAGTTCAGCAAGAGATTTTCAGTATGCTACCCTTAAGATTGGGAGAGCACTAGATCCATTTTTGTAAGTACTAGCTTCTAGAGTAGCTACTCTCAACCTTCCTAATGCTGCAATTCTTTAACATAGTTCCTCATGTTGTGCTGACTCCCAACCATAAAGTTATTTTCATTGTTACTTCATAACAGTAATTCTGTGACTGTTAGGAGTTATCGTATAAATATCTGCTATGCAGATGGTCTCAGACAATCCCTGGAAAAGGGTTGTTTGACCACCTCTGCTCTGTGCCATGGTTCCCACAGACCCATAGGTTCAGAACTATTGATATAGAATCTGTTGTTTGGAATGAAAGTGAAAGGCCAATCTCATATATGAACCACACACTTATTTCTTTGGAACAATTCTGCCATGAAAGAAGCACTATCTTTGAAATTGGTTTAAGATGCTAGACATTCTCAAGAAATTTTTAACAATTAAATAAGAATATATTAATTTAAGTCATAGTAAACAAAGTAATATCTATATTACATGTAAGATATAAATATGTGTTTATGTTAGAGAAAATTAAATACTGAGATTAATATAGAAACTTTGAAAAGTCTTCTTTGCATATTAACTCATATCTTTTTTAAAACAGTGAAATTTAAAAGTATATTTATTAGGAAATGGTTTAATATTGTCATTCATACACTATAGAGACTTCTCAACTCCTGTGGAATTTATCCCAGAAAAGGCCAAACACCAATTCTAGATTTCTTTATATTGAAAATCATTTTGGTTTTTAGATGAAAAACAGGGAAGGAGAAAGGTTAACAGCAGCAAACAAAATATTCATACCTCTGATCTGCAAAACTTCAAAACAAGCTACTCTTTGCTAACACACACTCAGTACTCAGACCAAAAGGCACAACTTTTCTCTGTGTGAAATTAATGCCCTCTTTCCACGTGTTATAGGACAGCACTGCAAGATCCTCATCGAGGGACTCACTAGAGTGTGCTCTGCCTATGTGTGGTTTACTCCTTCAATCAAAGCCCCCTATGATTACATCATAGTACCATAAAGGTCTTTATAAGGTTGGTTGATTTGCACTATAAACTACTGGTTTCATGGCAGAGTACCCAAGACTATTTTTGATGCCTTTTGTAAAATTCCAACACATTTGGAAAGAAAATAGACATTAAAAACAGGAAACAGCACTATTCTTCAGATAGGGATGTTCTCTATTTTAAAGGAGAACCATTGTTACAATTAAAACAGAACATAGACCAAAACATTCTTACAGAAACCTGTATTAAACGGTAAGATGTTGATATAAAGTCCTAATAAAATTTGAGATAATCATCTATTTTCAGAGAACATTTTGTTTTCTTATAAAAGCAGAGGGAAGAATTAGATGTAGATCTGTGAAGGTCTCCTTTCCAGCAATATCCTCAGTCCTCTCATGAACACACACATAAAACATTGTACTGTTGTGGAAATTAGCATCTATACTTAAAAATAATTCCTCTTGCTTAAAGAATGCCTAATTTTACATTTTCAAATGTAGGAGAGGGCAAGTTAAAGTTGCAGTAAGGTCAAGTAAACATAGAAGTTTGATTTTCAATTTTGAGTCCATTCCTATTTTTGCAAGGGTCATTCTAAATGGACCTGACTCGTCCAGTCTAACTGGAAGAAGATAAAAAATACACCCTGTGCTTAGCACAACACTGAGATAAAGAAGACTAAATATGGGTCAGAGCTAACATCAGCTACAACAATAAATTCTACAAGAAACAAGGAAGAGCTTGGCACAGGAGTGGTGGTCAAGTAGGATGGGAAGAGAAGTTAGCTGCAATAATATTAAGTAGGTTGACCTCTGAACTTGCAAACTGTGGTCATTTTGTAGTTTTCCTTTGTGTACCCTTTCCTGGTATTCATGAACTCACCAGGAAAGTTGACTTCTAGACGTCTGGCAACCAAATGATGCTTCTAGCATGTAAAAAAAAAAAAGGATTATGACAACTACTACAATGTCGAACTGCATCACAATTACTTGGCTAAAGGAATAAAGTGAATTGTTCTTGCTCATTGTAGGAGAGCACAGGGACACTTGCTTAATCTCTGTGTACAGACAGCATCACTACCTAGGGAATTAATTACTTGCTTTGTGCACATCTTATGATCGTGTCTCTTGAAAGAAGTCCCAGAGCCATGTTTGCTGCAGGTGCACTGCTAGTGTGTTTCCAGAGTCTCATGTGCTCTGTGAAGCTGTCAGAAAAGAGAGGGAATAACTGCTTGCTTCTCTGTGTCACTAGACAGACAAAAAGAGTACAGCAAATAGGAGAAGTGAATTAAGCATAAATACAATAAGTCCTGACTTGGTATCTGCCTTTGGCCAGTGGTGAAGGACTTTCGTGTCTCTGCTTCTGCACTTCAAAGTACACGACACACACATACTGTATAAACATAAATGAATGTGATGAGAACTTGGATTCTAAACAAACGAACAAACAAACAAACTTAAATGACAGAAATCCAGATGTAGAGGGGATAGATTTTCTGCAGACTGAGCTGGCATTTGAAAGGTGAGCTCGTTTTGGATAAAAGACAAGAGGACAATTATGACTTCAGCTTGCACTGATCTATAACTTCGTAAGCATCTACCTCTAGTTCTGAAGGATACAAATACAAGCTTTGCTGCTCCTGTGGTCCTTAGGTTTAGTGTTCCACCTAACATTTGCTGAATTAGTCAATCAGTGGGAGGCCTCGTCCTCCCCTGCCCTCCTAACTTCATCATTAAGAGGGCGCTTAACAAAATAGCTGGGGAATAGAGGGGACAGCCTCTGGCTATGTGGAATGTAATTGAGCTCACAGATTCAGAGTCAATCCCTTCACTTACGGTTCATTAAACTGGGTTCCCAGGATCCCAAGGGGTGATTCCTTCCTACTCCAAATCCCCATGGCATGCACCACCCAGACACTCAGCTTCATGTCTGCCAGTTGCTTTGTGTTATCTTTGTCTCGCTTGCCAACTAAGGTCCAGAGTTCTTTGAAAATAAAAACCATACTTAAGAGATTCTTAAACCAGGCAACAACATGGTTTCTGTCAGGCTACTTAACACAGCATTACATAATACCGCATCATGTCTGCTCTGTGTTTCCAAGTTACCAGTGCTGTTGTATATCTGGATTCAAGAAATTGTTTAAAAGGTGGAAGTACGACATGACACAGGTGGATAATCCCAAGCAGGGCTTGCAGATTCTTATTGTCTTTTGGTTTATCAGGGAAAACTTGTTTAATTTAGCAAGCTTAACAATATAAATTTGGGAAAGGTTGGTAGGAGTTATGTGTTTTCCCAATTTTACACATGCTTGAGAGGCACAGAGACAGCAAGAGAAGGAGCTGAGAGCACAAGTCCCACTGCATACGAAGGAAGCTGTTTTCACTGTGGGTTCAGCATATGTAGGCAATTTCATTCAGTGAATGAATAGATGGCAGCTGTAGTCACGTGGCCTCCCAGCACTCCAGCTGAGAAAACACTGCTGTGGCGTTACCTCCCTTGCCAGAGCCAGCACAGGTGTGGGACACTCCAAACTCTTATTCTCCTTTTGATGTATTATTTCTTCCAGCTATCAAGCAAAATATTTGTATTTTTCTGTACAAACAAAAACCATGTGTTCAACAGCATGGCTGGCTTCCTCTAAATAACTTAATAATAAGGTGTTTAAGGCTGCTGTTCACCATGAATACATTAAATCAACCTTTTGTTAGTTTAATTAATTCTAAAATACAGGAAAGTATGAACATTTTATTTCACTCTTTCCTGTGGTTCCTGCTTGGGTATTTCGAATTTTCTGTTAGCAGAATAAGCCATTTAATGTCTCCAGTTCCTTGCAGGGTGTCTTCTTGCCTTCTTCGGAGTCTGCTTATTCTCACTTACACCTTGCACTTCGGCTCTATTCCTCACCAATTCCTCTCCCCACATACTTCCTCCTTTTCTGTCTTAAACTTTGAGCATCACTTTTCTCCCAATAAGCGTTCACTCCACTCTTCCTACTATTGTTTGGCTTAAGACCCTGGGACAAGGGCCTGAGGTGCATATTTTACATATCTGACCTAGTCTCCAGCTTCTGCCAGTATCCTCATTACCTACCTGACATACCCTGCCTCCTACCCTGAACTTTCCATCCCAGGAGATGGGCTGTCCATCTCCCCAAAATGTTTCCTCCTCCTCCTCCTTGAGCTCCTCCTCATCCACCTCCCCCACCTCCTCACACACACCTCCTTCTCTTCTCTCTCTTTCTGGGCCTGCTCTGTGCGCTTTCTTTCTCTCCTTCCTCTCCTCTCACTGCCTTCCCATGGCATCTTCCCTGACCTCAGTCCTTGGGACCAGTGAACTCAAAGCAGCTTTCCAATAAACCTGCATTTAATATAATCTAATCTGGCTTGAATTGGCTCATTTCACCAGTGCTGGAGAAATAACTGATAAGTTATTAATTTTTTGACTTACTCTTCACTTACTTTTTCTAAAAAAAAAGAAAAGAAATATGGAATGTGCTAATTATCACTAGATTTCAATGAAGGACAGAATCACAAAATTTAATAGGGGTGGCAGAGCACTACATATATACGTTTCTCTTTAAAACCAATTCTATCCCTAGAAGGAAAAGAGACCTTATCCTTAAAAGGTTGGGGGCCTATGGATTCAAAACGTAATAACTTCATTGAATTTGCCACATTATAAATGGTTTTAAAGTCACAACATAAATTCTACCTTGTATTCACTATTGTTCTAATTTAGATGCTCCTGCCAATGAGGTAGAGCATTGTATCCTAGCGTGTTTTAGGAAATGAAGGCGGTTCTAGCAGGCTGGAGGGTGGTCCTGAATAGGGATGAGATGCTCCCTTCTGAAGTCAACTGTCCTCATGCCAGCACAGCAGCACTGCCTGGGGACATAAGTGCTGCATATAATATGTCTATGCCTCTCATTGGAGGCTAATTTTCATTTTGTAATTTTCTTAATACTATTCATTGATCTAAAAAGATTTTTCCATTCACATTAAATGCAATACCATGTATATTCAATCTGCTGATTTTGTATTTAGGAAGAGAATTAGGTGTATTAAAAGAATTAAAAGGACAATAATAAATATTACATTTTGGCAATGGAATGATACATACTTTTAAGTGTCAATGCAATTTTTAGAACTTTACTTATATTAATATAAGAACTTTTCTTATATTGTCATTTGTACACAGGCATACATTAATTTTAGTCAGGAGAAATAAGTTTTTTAACAAAGAAAGAGATTGTGTCCTTGCCAAATATGTGCTGTTTTTTTAATCCAGATTAAGTTTCTAATGATATATAAATTAGTAAATCTATTGTTAAATTATGCTAATTTTAAAAGCACACTAATGAGTGTAAAATATAGATATTTATTAGTCGGTGGGAAGGAGTTTCTGCCAGAGTTTATCACTGAGACATGCAAAATAAGAAAGACCCAAATTTGGGGAAATACTCTCTTCCTCAAATCTTATCCTTATTTTGGTCACCAAAATATACAGGCAGACTTCAAGTTCAACGGTTGGGATACAGAAGTAAGCAGTAGAAAAGATGAATGCCACTGAAGAGACCCCTCTATTCCCAGTTCTCAAGGGACTTCTCTTTGTTCTCTTCCTGACTTGGGAATCAGAACATAGAATTCTCGACATAATGAGGTGTTTAGTAACTGCTGAAAAGAGTCTGGGAGTACCTGAGGTATATGAGATTCATCATGATCCCTTTACTTTGTACAATGCAGATTCTCCTGATGAGTAATTGAACCTCAAGTATAATGGGAAGCATAGGCAGTAGATTCTTGTAGAGACTTACAGAAAATTAATTTACACTGGCAATTCCTTTAAAAATCATTAGAAGATTAAATAATTCACATCAAGTAACATTTGGAAATGGCTATCCCATGATACAGAGAAAATCAGATTCAGGTAAAGGATAAAACACTTGAGTGGAGGAGTGCCAGAGCAAAAGAGGCCAGCCTTCATCTTTCCAAGGCAGGGCATTCAACCCCAAAGGCTCATGGGATTGGAGTTGTGCAGGACTGTATAATCAGGCCATAAGTTAGGGAGTCATTGTCCTGGGTCTGCATCAGCCACAATATCAGTTGTTTGTGTACCATGAAACAGATCACAGAGTTAGCAATGTGTGAGAAAGAAACAAAAAGCTTTGTAAGTGTCCATTTTGGTCACCTGCAGAGAAGTAAGGAGGGACAGGGCAGTGAAACAGCTATGGAACCAGATGTCTATGGTCCTGTTAAGGATGCACACTTAGACATGGCAAAAGATGAGAAGGTAAAAATGAGAAAGTTTTCAGGTGAATAGTAGTAGATTTTATTTTGTTTATCACCTCCATGTGGAGAAGAGAGAAGTAAGTTAGTTTGACCAAAGAGTGGTAAATGAATGTAAACCAGAAAACTTCTTCCATGATTTTGTTAGAAACTCTTGGATATTTGCCTCCACAAAAACAAATGAATTGTCAACTTACTACATCAAGAGTTTGAAGAAAAAATTGCTTCTGCAGGATGGAAAAATTTGGATAGAAAATGGAAGTATAACTCAGTTAAGATCAACTTGAACAGTTAAATTTTCCTCCTTCAAAAGGAGGAATAAATATAGCCCAAGATCCTGTCTCCAAAAATAAACATCAAATTACATAAGCTTAAAAAGATAAAAGAACCATATATATTCTATTCTAAAATTACACTCCTCCCCAAAATGGAATTGAGATATGTAAATAAGGTTTACAAACTTATACATTTCCTGGAATTAAATTGCAAAAACACATTTTCACATGTACATAAAGAAATTACAAACAAAACAATATAGTGTGACAAGACAAAAGACTGCAGGGTTCCCCCATCCTTTATTCTTGCTAAGACCATTTCATGTTTAACTACAATTGGAACTCCTTGATGGAGAATAACGTGGAAAATTACCCATTTCTAGTCCAAGACTTGAGACCAAGGTGCCACAGCTAAGTTAAGCTAACTTCTGTTAAACTGTGTGCTTGTGAACAATCTCCCCCCTGCTGCAGAGTAGACAGCAGAACGTGGGCTTTTTGTTCCTCAAAGCTTCTTGCTCTAAATGCTTGGGGGAATCCTTGGGTTCCCTGAACACCTGATTGAAGCCCCGGCTGTCTCGAATAAAGACTTTCAATTGGTTGCATACTGTGTCTGAGTGATCATCTCTTGTGGGGTTCACTCTGTATATACAGGGGAAACCTTGACAGATATAGCCCTAGTAAATATGACAAACACAACTATAATATATGTAACCAGTAGATGTTCTTGCAACCATTAAAAATGTTCACTATTCAAGTTGTGAACAGGACTTACGCAGGGACTTAACCTATGCAAAATTGAGGAGTCATCTCCATGTAACTAGAAAGGGTTTAAAAATATATATCTTCAAACATAAAAGTGTGTTGAAGCATACTATCCTAAGGAAAGACCAATGAAAATAACATTGCTGTACCATTGGCAAATGGCCAACCCTTGGCAGGGAAACAGTGGTTTAATCTTATCAAAAAAAAAAAAAAGCGCTTGGCTACAAAATGAAGAGTCCAGCCTTCTTTTCTGCAGTAATTACATCTAGGACTTTATCAAACAAACATATTTGCATAAGAAGCCATTTAATGAGGTCAGTGCTGCCTGGAGGAACCCTACACCAGCTCCTCTAGCCAGCCGCCATTTGCCTTTGTGTCTCACCCTGTTTCCTAAACTCAGAAGTTTCTTGTAAGAAATTTCAGGACAAATGTTTGCTCCAAACATGGGTAGCTGCAAAACCCTTCATATTTCTGTGACTCATAGAAAATTAGTACTGTGCTACTGGAAAATAGGTATTAAAAAGAAATAATTTGGGGCTAGAGAGATGGCTTAGCGGTTAAGAACACTGGCTGCTCTTCCAAAGGATCTGGGCTCAATTCCAAGCACCCACATGGCAGTTCACAACTGTCTATGACTCCAGTTCAGGGCATCTGACACCCTCACACACAGGGTACTAGCAGGGAGAACACTGCCATGCATAAAATAAAAAACATAAATCATATAAAATAATTTTAAAACAAAATTTAACTTACAGGTTTCATTCTAACCAACTTCTGTTAATTGAGTTTGAGACAGGATCTCACTTTGTGTTCAGCTCAACCTGAATACTCACTGTGTAGGTCAGACTGAATCTGTGCTCGCAGACCTTCTCCTTAGCCTTCCCAGGCTAAAAATGCCGCAGTTAAGTCACCATCTTCAGCCCCACCCTTCATTACATCTAAATTTGCTACAAACTGGATTTTTATAAGCTCAACTTATTTACTGTAATAAGGCAAAAATTTTGAGTTAGGAAGTACTTGAGAAATTTGAAGGAAAATATTGCCAAGATGGGATCTTTAGTATCTATATGCAGAATCAACCTCTTCATTAATAAAACGGTGCTAAAATGTACAATTGATTATTGAGAAGCTTGAAACATAAATCAAGGAAGAAGAAGGAGGTACCACATTAAAATTAAACACAGCCTGGTAACATCACATTTATGTCAAAATTTCTGCTTCTAACTTTTCCTATTTAAAATAATCATATGGTGTTACATTGTTAATCTATAGATTAACAGTAGTAATAATAATAGTACACAATTGCATTCTTTAAAAACCTATAGTCAGTACTCTGTGTTTCTGTTACACAGCTTCTAAGCCTACATGGAACTTTGCAAAAATAAAGCATTTTGAAGCTCAAAATCAGGTTTCTGTCTTTGTATGCTTTATCCAAGGCTGAAGTATACCATATGTTATACAAGTGATGCCACGTTGCTTAGAAGACTTCGCATGCTCTGAGTGGCAAGGTACTGACCGCAGCTTCTGTAAAACAGGCTGAGCACCATGAAAACCAATCCTTTAAACACATCATCCCTTTATTGTTCCGTTGCTTGCCGGTCCTAAGTAATTCAAAATGAAGTGACTGGTCAGCAATGTTATCTTTTACAGCCAACTACCAAATTTAGATGTCAGGATGATAGTTAGAGTAAATTGCTTGAACGGAACCTAAATGAGAAGCCACAGAGTAAACCTAGTCTACTTGCCTAAGCCTTTTGTTATTAGCTGCAGGCACGATATTGTAGCAAGAACCTGCAGCTTATAAAAGTTCTGTGAAGAATCAATAAAGATTTGCAGACTAACTTCTGCAAGATTTTATTTGTCAAACATTAGTCTTGCTTGCTTTATTCAGCATATAAGCTGGGTCTCTAAAAATATGGAAGAGATACTCACACTGCATTATGCGATATGCTTTAGTCTTTGGAACTGTTTTCAATATTCAGAGTTTAGAAGGAAGAATAAACCTCTGCATAGCAATGATCTTCACTCACAGTAGTAATGAGGTCATGGTGTGCCTTTCCCTAACACAGCAACACTTTACCGTGCTAATTTACTATTGAGCCAATAAATTCCTTTTAATTCACTTTTCTAGGCCCTGTTTCATCTTGGTAAAATGCTTTCCTTAAGTCTGAGTAAATGTGGAACCCTGTTTGTTCCAAATACAATTCTTGCAAAGAGAAGAAAACTAGCTAATCTGGGCCTCCAGGATATTGATGACCAGTCAACAATCGAATATATTAAGTATTACAGAAGAATGTGTTGTCAAGAGATAGTGTCAGCTGCCATTTTTTGCTTAATGTTCATTGGTTGCTACACATGAATTTAGTCACCCAATCACTGTTTTTCATGATGCTAAAAATGATCATATCAATGTTAACATTTACCTTACCAAAAAGAAAACATGTTTGCAATTTTGCTGGCCCATTTCAATTGGAAGACTATGCTGAAAACGGGAAATACCGAGAGGAAAATAATCTTAGCATCCCATCAGTTCCTGGTGAGGCTAGAAATGAGATAGTCAAGGAATAGAAAGAAGTGGGGTTCCTTGGTGCTTGCTTCTTTTGACTCTAGGGGGTGCATTGTATTAATAGCTTGTTTTTCATGACCTTATATACAATTTGACACCCTGTCAAAAACACACAGCTATTTGTAAAATGCAATAAAAATAACAATAAAAATGCTAACACTTATATTCAAAAGCATAGAGCTGAGTGGAGGTAAGAGCACTGTTGCTAAACATCCCCCGTCCTCTCTGTTAAGAATAGTATATTACCCGGATCTCTGAACAATATGATCTGCCATGTTGCTGGGATCAAAGGAAGTCCAAAATGTTTAGCCTTTCATATAATTTTTGAAAGTTAGAAGATTATAAAGTGTGGAGGCCATCTTAATTTTGAATATTACTGCTCAAACAGGATGTTAACAGCTATAATTTATCTATGTAAAAGAAAGTTCTCCTTTCAGTTTAGAACTGAGCCGCTGGAGCATACATCAAATGCCTTCAGACTTACTAATTTGGTTGTACACACAAACCCCAAAGGCATGGGGATCTCCTCCACGGATTTGAGGTAGTATCTTCTACTCCATTTCAATGCACTTCTCTACTTGTTTCATAGTACTCAATAAAATCTGTCTTGATCAGAATCATATTTATCACACTGTTAGATGCAAAAGGAAAAAAGATTTTCTGGCCAGCAAATAAATCCTTAGCACTATTAAAACATTGCTTATCTCTGGAATCACATGCTGTATATACTCCAGAGCATATTAGACTTATGGCCATAGGTGGTGAACCTTGGAAAATCATCTCTGTCTAAGTCTTCTGGAAAAAATACTTTCAAGTGGGCTCAAAGCCTCACCAAGGATATCTGTATCTGTATCTATCTATATCATTGATAACAATGCATGATGTATGTGTATATGCATATGTATCTATATGCATATGTTTATATGTGTATATATCTATATATGTACACGAGTGTGTGTGTGTTTTGCATGGTTAGCCTGTCTTGGACTTTAATTACTTGCTATAAAGCAGCTTACTGGAGCATGTTATCTTGTATTCTTCCTTGGCAGGAAAAACTTGCCACAAAATCATCTTAAGTGAAAATGAGGAGCCCCCTACACACACAAAATAACTGTTCAGAATGGGGAAGGTAGGGTGGCATTCAGCAAGAGCAGATTTGAGTCAAGCAATCTCTTTAGGCCTTCTCAGGAGAACTGTGGTTAAAATCGAGTTTAAAATATTATTAATGGATCACTGCTCTGAAAAAAAAAAAACCTTAAAGGAGTCTCCTTAAAGGAGTCAGTTTTAATTACCAACAACGTGCTCTCTTGAAAGAATAATTTCTAAAATTAAATCCAACATACTTGTGCAATTACATTCAACTTTCCTACCAATTGGAAGTTTCCATGCTCTGATTTTATATCTTAGAATAATATGTGCTGAAGGGAATGGTCTGCTCTTTGCAGCATTGTTTGTCAGCTAGCATGGTCCTATGCTCTAGGAACCACTCTGTAAATCAGTGCCCTGTCCAAAATGGCGGCAGTGATGCTGCTCACATTTACGCCCCAAAGGTCCCATTAGTCATCTGTAAGATGATACCATCATCTACAAAGTGCACTAAAATACTGCAAAACTTACCTAGCTGAAAAGTTCCAAAATACAATACTACATTAGATCTTGATAACGATTAGTATATACTGTAAAGTATTTGGATTAATTAATGAAACACAAAAATATTCATACATAGCGAATAAATTACTCACATATACTTGGTCTCCTCCATCAAGTTAATTTTGTTTCTGTTGTTTGCCTCAGGATCACAGTGACCATAAAGATCATTCTTTGTTTGAAAAGTTATTAATAGAATACTGACTCATTAGTCAAAACATTCACATGAATAATACATGAAATATTGCTGATATAGCTTTATAAGTAAATCAAACTGAAACTGTATTATGCTGTTTTATTAAAGACAGCCCTGCAACTTTAAATAGTACTTATTTATAAACTATATTGAAAAATAAAATATTTGCTTTGTAGCTCTTATTGCTGACAAAGTGCCAAAAATCATTTTCAGATTAGTAGAGATAATAGAATGTTAAATGATCCACAAATCACCACAGAAAACCGGAGAGTTGATGTGAACATGGGCTTGAAAACATCATTATTTCAGAAGTGTAAACTAATTTAACATGGCATTAATACTAAGCCACTTATTTTAATTTTAAATACTAATTTATGCTAGACTTTTCAGTTCAGGTTTCTCTTTCCTTATTAGAAAGCTAAGCTTGCAAAGCTTACATTAAAAGCCAATTACTCTTTTTACAAAATGCATTACAAAGCTATTTTTAATGTTTGCTTTAACTAAAAGAGATCCTGCATATATCCCAGGAGTTTCTCCCCAAGCTACCATTTATCAGAAAGACAGACCTCCCATGGAGTCATGGGGAGGAAGAGAGTACCTTGGTTTTTGAGTACATTAGGCTGCAGCTGAAATGACTTGTACTGACCTGTTCTTTGGGAAGCATACGATTCGGGATGAAGGGTTTTCCTGATTCTGACATGAGTTTGTTTTTGCTGCAATTGTTCAATATTGATGAATTGTAAGGCATTTTAAGCCATTATAAGCGGCAGATTTAGAATGAGAATATGGAGGTCATATTAAGTGGGGAACAAGAAAGTTACAACTCAGTGCATTGTATTAAACGTCCCTAATAGCAACAGCAGCAGATCAAGAGCTTCTTTTCTCCCTGGTGCTCCGAACATGAGTGCACAGAGAGCTCTGGGGAGTGGAAACCATAAACTTCTGACTGGAATCTCATGCCCATTTTCCATGTGCTTTTAAGAATGAGGACTTTAGGGTCAAATAACATGTCCCTGGTCCCTGTCCTAAGAAAGTAAAGTGGTCCCTTTCAAATGCCCAGAGTTCAAAGACAATAATACAGTTCTAATGAGTCCAGGAGTTCTGAAGAGTGAGATCAGAACTAAACATTGCAATCGTCTCTAAGGTATTAGTCTGTGCACTATCTTAGAGTTTGAATTTGACTGTAGTCTATGAGAGCTATATTCCTGACATAAAGAAAGACAAGTACTATTAGCAGAAAAATTTATCCAAATCTTTAAAAATGTATTATCCTGAGAATATAAACATCAATAACTCAAAGCTTCAAACTCCATCCACACGAAGCTAAGGATTCATTGTTTTGTGGATTAATTTCACTCTTATAAACTAATCATTTATTAAAGCGAATCTACTTGATACCTTAGACAGGGAGGCATTGATATAGTTAATCAAAACATTTCAAAGTTATTACTTTTTTAGTTGTACAGCCTTCCTGTCTGTGTTATGGACCCACACTTTTATAGTATATAGTTAGAGCTGAAAGTGTGTCAGGAATAATGGGTATGTTTTGTTAGTAAAAGATTGTATGTCTTGCTAAGGACTTTGAAATTTTCAGCCTAGATAATAGAGATACACCAGACAGTTTTAAGTCAAGGCACAGAACGATTACATTTGATTGTAGGCACCAAGGTACATATGTGGAGTTCGGATCAACTTACTGAAGTGGTTCCTGCTTCTACCATGAGGAATCTAGGATTGAACTCATGTCCTTCAGCTTGGAGTCAAATATCTCCATCTACAGAACGGACACCTAGGATGGCCCTTTTAATTTTTCTTCTAATTATTATTTTACATTTATACATTGGCTGTTATTTTTATATTTCTTCCTTTCATAAAGTGACCACAGGAAAAAAATCACAATGTGAATCAATTACAAATAAAATCATCTTTGAAAATTTTTAAATAATTTAAATAAGGCATACAATTTGTGTGGGTACAGTGTGTGTTCTGGTGTGGGATGTGTGTGTGTGTGTGTGCATATGCACACGCATTTGTGTGGTGTGGCATCTATGTGTGTGTTTGTATGTGGTATATGTGTATATATGTGTATGTGTGTTTTGTGGCATGTGTGTGTATATGTGTGTGTGTGTGTGTGTGGTGTATGTGTGTGTTTCCATGTATGTGTGTGGGGGTGGTGGTGGTGTGGTGTGGTGTGTGTGTATGGGTCGGTGTCATGTGGGTGTCGGTGCCTTGGAGGCTAGAAACGACAGTCTCTGGAATTGGACTTACAGATGTTTGTGAGCTGTGTGACTTGGATGCTGGGAACCAAACTCAGGTCCTATGAAAGAGCCATCAGAGTTCTAACCACTGACCTACTTTTTAGGCTCCATCATCTGTGGCTTGATGACTAATTAAAGCGATAAAGTAATTGTCAGTAAGTAAAACAGCGATATTTGTGCCAGTATCACCTGGCACTCTGGGAAGTGGAAAGACTGACTAAATCAACCTTGGTATGTCTTACACAAAACAGAAAATCTCGTTTCTCATGGTTGCAGGTTCAAACTCCTTGCTCTGGGGGGGCTAGTTTATTTCCAAAACGAAAATTACAAAAACCCTCATCTATCTCCAACTCTCAGATTTGTAAGCTCTTTACAAAAGAGACTAGCAGCATTTGGCTTCCTCACGATGGCTCTGGTAGCCTTCCAGGCTACCTGGTGTATGGTAGGACAGTGAGGGTATACAGGAAAGCATTGTAAAACAGGGTGATGATGTGACACCATAACATCGAAGACAAGTAGTCACTGCCATTGTTCCTGTTTCACTTATCCTATTGTCTGTAACTTGTGTGTGCGTGTGTGCGTGTTATTTTTCTTCAAGACAAGATTTCTCTCTATAGCTGTAGCTGTCTCTTTAGACCAGGCTGGCTTTGAACTTGCAGAGATTGACTGTCTCTGTCTCCAGAGTGCTGGAATTAAAGGTGGGTGCCACCACTACCCCACCTTATCGCTAAATTATTTTTAACAGCCAGTTATTAGGATGCTCTAAAAGAAGTTATTCTTTATTTATTAAAACAGAGTTCCCTTCTGACACTTTTATATATTTTTATACAGGTACTTGAGGAATGAATAGGCCTTTAAAAAGTGGTTTACATAGCGTCTTACATATATTTTTGGTTTAAAATACAAAATACGTGCAACAAAAATAAAACAATAATTTCATTTTATTGGATTGCAGATTTTTTCATTTCCACATCCGTAATTAGTATGCACTAGAGTCATTCAAATAAAATTACATCAGGTATCTTATGTTAGTTTTTTTTTTACTCACCTAGACTTTTTCCTTTCTGCTGTATATGATCATATATATTTGAATGTGGAATCCAAGCAATGATATCATATCTGTCCTGGTTGTGATGTGTGCTTTTTTTCTTTCTCAGTGTCCTTTCCATCTAACAGATACTTCAGTGGCCTTTAGAAAGTTGTTCATTCTCATCAGAAATTCCAGGCTCACTTTGTTCATGTCTGGATTTGGGGCATTTCACAGGAATACTTAAATATCCACCCTCCTTACGCCTCTGTCTCTGGCTTTCTCTCCTTTTGCTCTCCTCCTCCTAACCTGAAGAATGTTCATTAGAGAAGAATTTATTTCCTTCATGCCTTGCCACTTCAACAAACACATCAGAAATAACCCAAGAGGTGGTATGGGTCCTGGTATGCTGTGTTTTCACTGCATGGTCAAGACAGCTTTCCCTTGGAAAACATGGAGACCTTGCATTTGTGGTAAATGAACTCTGGATTCTCAGAGCCACTCCACAACACTTCAGTTCCTTAGAAGTGTGACTTTTCTTGGTGCCTCATGGCCTTTGTAGCTGCTGTACCTTCTGCCTAAAATCTTGGACCAAGATCTCTCTTTGTCTACAGGTTTCCCCCCCCCCCCCCTAAATCTGCTGATCACAGTCCCAATGGTACTTGTTGGTAGAGCGCATTGAGAGACTCCACACTAGGTCAGGCTCTCCCGTGTGTGCGTTTAAAGAAGCTGAGTTATTCCTTAACAACACTGTGTGAGCTTTCAGAAACCATTACCTTTTTTGGGGGGATCAGTCTTCTAATGCAGTGTTATAATTACACTGCCTCTTATCACTGTGCATGAATTTCATATGAAACAAACTTATATTTTGTTCTGCATCATCTCCGTACCTACGGAAATATCTAACATAGAACACAATGAACTTAGTAACACATTCTCTTTTTCTATCCTTATTTATCTATTCTTTTATTTACTTAATATAGGAAATTCTAAACAGGGCAGCAAGCGATTTATTTTTGATTCTCTCAAACTAAAAGATATATACTTTTAAAAATAGTTTACTTTAAAACAGGAAGTACATAGTAATATAAACACCCAAGGAAGTGAAATATCTCTCAATTTCATGAAATTCAAATATGTGAAATAATTCTGTGAATTTAGAGTCATTTTCCTTGCATACTGTCTGTTTCAATTGCATACTGTTTATTCAATGCATCAGAATGTATATTTACATCCTTCTACAATGGTTAAGACTTATGAAAAAACAAAACAACAAAAACAAACAAAAAAGCAAAAAGAAACTTCAAGCTCCCCATGGAGCTCACCCCTCAGCCTTCAGTTCTGTTAGCCATTCTCGACACCAGTGTATTTCAGGGGACAACGAAAGCTTGAAGAGCAGCAGTGAATCAAAGAATGGAACAGAAAATGTAACAGAAAAGGATAAAAAAGTAATAGAATTCAGAAAAGTAGAAAGTATGAATTTACCACAAATATCATTCAAACAGTTCTAAACAAAAGAAGTAGAAAAATCTCTGACCTCTTGTCATTATCAATCAAAAATTGTGAAGAAAAGTGATTGCTGTGTAATTGGAAAATATTGAAAAGAATTTCAATTATACACACACGTGCACTTAGTATTTTAAAAATACAAGATAAAATTAGAGTTTGTAATTCAGTTTTCACTTGATAATAGAGAAGTTATTTTTAGTATTAAAGAAATAAATATGTCCTTTTTACAATATAGGCAGATGTTCATTTCTGTGTTTGTTTCAGTACTAATTGTTTTGGGTAGAACTTACACTTCAATTAAAGATATCGAATTAATAATATTATAAACATCAAATTGATTTATTCATTGTATCATCTCAATGATCTAAGTTCTCATGGATTTTCAACAACTATATAAAATTAAATAAAAGTGAAACAAAAAATCTTCTAATTCAAATGCAGTCATTTCTGTGCACTTAGTGTGTTTTTACTCAAATTTAGTATCATTCCTATAATTTTATAAAATGGAAATTAATCAGAGTGGCTTTTTTTTAAATAGTCTTCTTGCATAAAATATATAGTAAGTATATATATTCCTGTGCGAAATTTTGTATGACATAGTATTGGAGTGTCTAGAAAATAGCAGAAGTAAAAGAGCTTGCCTCTTTTGTAATGGTCTTCCAAAATGGCATGTTTCTTCAGAGCAAGAACAGAACAGTTTGTGAAGGAATTCCTTTATTTGACACTGCCCAGTGCCCACATTGTCTGGATCTTAGCAAAATCTTATGTCCCTCAGATGGAAACTATAATGAAAGGAAGATCACTAAAAATAGATTGTCTCTCAAGTTAAGTTTGCATTCTGCTATCTGATTCTAGAATGCAATCTTCATCAGAGCACAAATGAATGATAATGAGAGGCTCTTGTTTCTACTTCTATATTTGATCATTTTCATAGTCTACCAATGCTAGATAAAAGTGCATTTTAAGCAAATGAAACTAAGTACTAGTTGCTGATATAAAGATTCAATTTTTGATATCTCATGGCTGGCTTCATCCTTTTAAGAAGTATTCTTCAAAAAAATCATTTAATGTGTACTACACTTTCCATTTGGTATCTTAGGAATGTTTCTATATGGTCATTTCTGGACTTATTAATTTATAAAGAATCATAATTTAATTTTGGAACACAAGGTACTCTTTCCTGGGAAAGAGCATTGAAGAGAGAAGGGATAGACACAAAACCAATATATCTGAAATAAAAGTATATATTACTGATTATAACCTAAGTATGTCTTACTAAGGCTTTAAAATCCACAACAAAAACTCACAGTAATCTTTATCTCACATCTTTAAACAGCATAAAATTATTTTGTGCCACAGGTAGAGTTCTTTCTGAGCCACTCATTGAAAACCTGTATTCTAGAAGTTGTAATTTCCAGTGAGGTCAGAGCCGTGGTTGTCAACTGGCACTATCTGATTCCCTGAAGACAATGTCTGGGATATTTTGATTGTTACAAAATGAAGAGAAGTGTTACTGGCAGCAAGTAGGTGGAAAGCAGGGATGAGGGTAAATATCCTGTGTAGCACCAGAAAGTTCACCAATAAAGAAAGATCCATCCTTATATATCAGCGAGGCCAAGATTGAGGATCTCTGAAAAAATCCATGAGGACTTAGGGGACATGACACTGGCGGATAAATATCTTCTAAGGAAATGATGTAGTCAAGTTATATAATCAGAAGAAACAGATACCAGAATTATGAAGGTTCTGGCTAGAAGACAACTGAAGAGTTAGCTGGCAACAGAAAGGGAAAAGCCACAGACAAAGAAGGAGGCAATTTACAAAGAAAATGCATTTAAGATGATTGCTCTTGACCCAAGAATCATCATGAGATCTGGACATGCAGAGAATGTAGACAGAAAACCTGAACTGGACAGAAATTTATTTTGGCTTTAGGATTGTAGAAGTAGATGGGATTAGCAGTTAAGGACTCCCTAAGAATGTTTGGGGGACTTGATTCTACTACGAAGCGTTAGTGAGGCCCTAAGTTTGGTATTGGTCTTCACACCACCAAAATGAGAAACAAAATAAACCAAAAACCTTATAAGGTCAAGGCAAAGGTAAAACCGACAACAATAACAACCTCCCAAACAAACACATACAACTAATAATTAGTCACCAAGTAAGCAGCTGTTTTTAAAAGAGGCATTTGCAACAGTTAAATGCCCCATCATCCTTCACACAATGCAAGCAAGATGTCTGAAACTGGGCAGTCATGTTTCACAGAACCACCTTTCATGATGGAACAATTACTTGTTCTCTTGTAGTGATGCTGTTTGTACTTTATCAATATTATTCTCAAAAAAATCTTACTTTTTCCTGTCTGTTTATATGAATGTGTTCTACACAGTTGTACTGAGAAAGAGTCGCTTCTTAGAAACCAGAAACTATTTGATATATTACCAAAATTCTGTAGCACATGGTTCTTTCTACTGAAATTAAGTATAATTTAACTATAAGTCTAAGTAAAATTTTATATTAGATGTGAATTTTGAGGGTTGGGTTAATTAATCAAGGTCATAAATTAAAATTGAATACTATAAATGTATGCATTGCAAATTTATATAATTCATAAAATTCTGTGTATCTATATATCTCTTACACAAAGCACAAAGTATTTTAATACCATTGATGTAGCATCAAGTCAAGTGCACAGAAGAAAGTGTTATATCTGTACATATCATAGTCAGCTAACCAGTGGCTAACTTATTGCAATATTTATTGTTAATATTTACACTATTAAACAATTAAAAATTATTTTAAGTGAATTTGGAAAATAGTTGTGAAAAAATAACTAAGTTATTAAGATATTAAAAACAATAGAAATAAAAAAGCTTTCAACTTTATTCTTAATAATACCAGATATGTTCCTATTGAAAACAAAAATTCCAAAAGTTTCTATTTAAAACCAAAAGGAGAAAGTCAAAAGGGGAACTTATTTGTTACAGTTAATGACAAATGAGTAGAGTTTCTGTCTCCAAGGAAGAAAGGATTCATGGAGTTTTGCAGTTACTTTTCTTTTGTTATAGCAAAGCACCAAAACCAGAAGTTACCTATGGAATTAAAAAATTATTTTAACTATTGTGTCAGTTCATAAAGGATGGAGAGGGACCACAGCAGGCGGCTAGTACCAGAAGCTTAGAGACCACATATTCAACCACAAATAAGAAGAGAGAAAATTAGAAGATGACATTGTCTCTTCAAACAGCCCCCAAAACCGGGAATTACGTCAGTGTTAAAACATATGAGCCTATGAGAAACATTTCTTAATGGAACTACCACACAGCACTCAGTTACTTCATTTAAGGCATGCATAGTTGTAATAGAAGAGGTTCTTTACCACCAACTTCTAAAAAGATAGAAGTAATTTGCTGAGTTGGGAATCAATGAGTTCTGTCTGCCAAGAGTGAACGAGAAAGAAAATACTGTTTTGTTTTGTTTTTGTTTTGCTTTTGTTTTGTTTTTGGTTTTTGTTTTTAATTTGTTTGTTTGGTTGGTTGATTTATTGCTGTTGGTTTTTTGTTTGGTTGGGGTTTTTTTGTTTGTTTGTTTGTTTGTTCTGAACATTACATTTCCCTTCAGATTTCCCCTTTAAAATATAGAGGTTTTGTACAAGTTGATAGAAATGGATATATTCATTCTTCTATGTAGTAATGTCCAGCTTGAGATCACTAGCAAGCCAAACCTGATACTGCCTTGAGGGCAAAACAAAAAAACAAAAAACAAACAAACAAAAAAAAAAGAACTGCTTCCTGATATTCTCGAATACCTACTGACTGGAGTGTAGCAGGCTCATCACCAGAGAGGCTTCATCCAGCAACTGATGGAAACAGATGGAAAGACCCACAGTGACAGAATTAACAACTAGAGGGCTTGCATGGGTTGTGGTTGTGTGGCTTGGTCTTCTTGTGGGACACATAACAGCGGGACTGTGTGTGTGTGTGTGTGTGTGTATGTGTGTGTGTGTGTGTGTGTGTGTGTGTGTGTGTGTATTTATAACCTCTTTGCCTGCTTTTGGAACCCTTTTTCTCTTACTAAATTGCTTTGTGCAGACTTACTATATGGGGGGGTGCCTCGTCTTATTGCAACTTGATACACCATATTTGTTAGGAGGCCATATCCTTGGGAGGCCTGTTCTTTTCTGAAGGGAAAGAAGGAGGAGAGGAAGGGGAGGGGGTGAGGCTGGGGGGAAGCATGGAGAGGAGGAGGGAGGCGAAACTGTAGATGGGATGTAAAGTATGAGAGAAGAACAAATTCAAACTAACACAAAGAACACAAGTAGTCCTCTGATCCTCATGACAGAGGAAGCAAAGCCCGTGCTTCCCTAATCATTCTATCTGGTCTGCTTGAACACACGTTCTATTTAATACACAATTAATGCACAGACATAAACCAATACAAACAAACCACTTTTTGGAAAAGGTGGAAAACAACCCTGTTTTCCTGGACTCCCCACCTGGAAGGACAAGGGGTCTCAGGAAACAGGCAAGGGCCAGAGCCCACAAGAGAACAGACAGCAGGCCAGAAGGAAGGAGACCACTGTGTGGGTTCTGAAAGATCTAGTGGGTTGAATTGTACCAGTTAAGAATACTGGGGTGCACAACACAGAAATGAAGTTTAGTTGGAAAGAAACATATGACACGGGCCAAATTGGGTCTTCCTTGGTCAAAGACAAGGCCAAGAAATGAATGTGGCTGATGTTAAAGGTGATTTTCCGTGTGCAATTAACAGGCTGACTGAATAATGGGATTCTCCGTAAGTGGGCTTGCGAAGGCAGCCTTCCTTCCACTGCTGCATTTGTCGCAGGGCCCGTTTGCCTGCTGCTGAGGTACTATTACCATTGGCTGTGGATGTAATGTGGCCACGGAATGCTAGCGGATGTCTATTTCTAGAAAGATAGTAGAGAAAAATCCTCAGTGCAATCATGCCAGCATATGCTAACTTCAGGAGGAAAGGGGCATATTATTTAACTCCTGGAACTGAACGAACAATTTTTAAGGCCTCTGAATAAACAGAAAGGAAAAAACAAAAACAAAAACAAAAACTCTGATGCTAGCAAGCCGCACTACATACGTTTCTCCATGCGCAGAAACTAAACTGTTTCAACAAACAATTCAGTTGTGTTTTATTTGCACTTCCAGAAGCATACATTCATCCAGTCATTCACCCCTTCTCAGTTCCCACTGAAACATGTGAAGCCACTTTAAACGAAGCATAAGATTTCATCCTTGTCTTCTTGCTTGGGCATCTACTTTGTCTACAGTAGACACCAGAGGACATTGTAAGATTCATAGGCATTTACCAAGCAGGCCACCCTTAGCTACAGAGAGAGACAAAGAAGGCCAGGTCTCTTCAGCTCCTTTACAACCCACAGACTCATCCTGATAGAATCATTCACCACTGGATGGTTTGTATCCTGGAAAAATCCATCCTCATATACATTGCATGGGTTTTCTCCCAGGACCAGCAAGGAGTAACTTAACAAGCTGGAAGCTGGCTGGATTTCTAAGAGATGAGCTTTCTGCCTTCTAAAACATATTCTAATATTTCTCCCATAATGGAAAAGTGTCTAACAAAATCCAAACTGACTTTTATTTAAAAAGAGCAGGTGCTGTAGAGTGTCAAGGAACTTACATTATACAGCAATCAATTCTAGTGCCACGTTTCATCCAAACAAAAGCACCTGCAAAGGACTGCTTGAATTTCAAGGTCCGTAGAACCTCCAGCAAGCGTTTCCACAGCTGTGCTGTCAGGCTCTCACACAGGCTCACTGTCCTGTGACCAGCAGATCAAGTCCTAATGGCTGTCTTTAAGTGCTTCACATCAGGACGGCAGATCCTTCATTGACAGTATAGTTCCTGCAAGCTACCCCACCTGTCCAGCCATGCAGTAGATTATATTATTTGACTTGGGAGTCCTAGATGTTAATTTCTTCATTTATGTCAACAGTTGGAAAACTGAAGTTACAGATCAGATCCAGCCAACATATTTGATTTGTTTGTTTGTTTGCTTGCTTGCTTGCTGTATATTATCTGGGTGAAGACTGATTTTTATATGTTCAATGGAATTGGAGAGAAACAAGAACAAGGAAAATACTTGACAGCAAACTGTGTCAAATTTAAACTGCAATATCCACAAGTCACAATGCCAAGTGATCACACCTACCTATATTTTGGCTGGGGTCATGCTTCCACTATTCAGTAGAAGTAAAAAGTTGTGACAGAGATCTAGGGACCAAAAGTCCCTTCTGCTTGAGGCTCTGAGCATAGATTTTACCAGTTTCTGATTTAAAACATAATTGGTTATTTTTATCCTTGCACAGATTCCAAAATGTATTACTATCAACTTAACCAGACTATGGTTGTCCTTTCTAGCCACTGGTTAAAAGTGATCATTATCCTTACTAAATTTTACTGTCACCATTTACTGTAAATATGTAAGAACCCTGGGACTAACTTAGGCAATACATAGCTTAGTGGCATTGGGTCACATTTCTGTGTTGTAAAGCATCTGCCAGGGCTCAGCCATTCTTGGAAGGCACTTTTAATGCTGCCTCAAAACCTCTGTTTCAAAATATTTCAAATACTCCCAATGATGACAAGTCTTGACCCATTAAGCCTGAATTTGATTCATCTTTTTACTTTAAGTCATTTAGAAGTGTAGTTAGTGGAGGAAAGCGGGAAGTGAACTGCTTGGAATTAAAGGTGACCTCAATAAATACTACTGAAATGAATTCAGCTGCTTCAATATAAAGTGAGGCTAATGCAATCAAAAGGAACAAAACCCAGGAAAAGACACACATCCATCCATTATCCATGCCCCTAAGTGCCCCTATTTATCCCTACACTAAGGAACTTTGTTTTCATGCTTGATTCTCACACATTTTTGGCTTTGTGGAGGTCCATGTGACTCACCTCCATCTCTAAGACTCTATCATTTCCCCACATCTACTCAGTTGGATCTTGCTCACCATGTGGTTGTTTACTATAGACTTCTGTGGACACCTTTTCTCTACCTCTCTGAACAATTCTGAATAACATGTCCAAACAAGTGTCAATACATCCACTCATGCACACGTTACATAAACCAACATAATACACACACACACACACACACACACATCATCATCATCATCATCATCATCATCATCATCATCTTGCCTTTAATCCATCTACATTAGCAGGACACTCACAGATATGACTGAAAAAAGTAGCTATATGGCATTCAAGTGCCTACTGTTCTCAAATTTCTGCCATGCTCTGTTCTGTCAGAATCTGCATAGTTGCCTATAAGGAAGGCAGATTAGCATTTTATTTTGAAGGTACAAGACAGCAAGAATCTAAAAAGCTATGTGAAAAGGGTTCTGTCTGATGGCATTCTCTGTAGCAAAGCAAAACAATACTTTTTATGAGCATATGGTATATTGCAAGACCTGAGAATCAATAACTCAGTAGGAAAAATTAGGGTTTTTGAAGAACCATCACAGCTGCAGAAGTCAGCAAGGCAGAGAGGGTTGGTCATGGTGGTACGCACGGAAGGAGAGGCAAGCCGATCTCTATGAATTTGAGACCAGCCTGGTCTACATGTGAATTCTGGGTCAGCAAGGCTTAATAATGAGATAGTCTTGAAAGAACAAGCATAGCAGTAAAGCAGTAAGACAGAAAGAGTAACGTGTGTGACATAGAGGCAATGCTAAACAAGCAATTCACTATGGTCGGTGTGACAGCGCAAGTGGTCTGGGCTCCAATTCTCCATGCTGGCTTGAGGTTGGTGTGGCTACCAGGAAGCGTCCCCCATTTTTTCCCATTTCCACTTCTGCCAATAAACTAAACCATGGTAGTCAGCAAGCCTGGGCATGTCCACAGAAACGAACCTCATTCCCTGTTTATTAAATAACTTGGCTCTAACTTACAGAGTCTGCTCGGAGTAGCCTCAGTATCCACACATAGTATTGTGATCCCAGGTGGCTTTCTAAAAGGAGGAAAGTTACTTAGAACTTGGATAAACTTTTCTAAAATGAGTTTAGATAAGCATTTCCATCGAGTGGGTAGATTTACATTATAAAATAAAACGAATGTGAACAGATTAATTTAGAAGGCTCCAGAAATGGCTGAAATTACACAAATTACCAGCCACGTTCCTGTACAGAAAATACATGTGATTCTCATGTTTCTGTGTCTCACTGTTTCTACTATGATCAAACAATAATAATAACTGTAAGTTATTTACGATATATAAAACAGAAAACAATTATCGTATAGATTAGTGTTTCACATTCTGTTATAAAGTATAAATAAATCATGAATATTTACTTATTAATATAGTCATTAGATAAGCATTTCTTTTATGCTAGGAACTAAACCTAGGTTAGATATGAGCCTCGTCCTCCAAAGAGTTCATTCTGAGGACCGGATAGATGGTTACCACTTAAGAGCAAGCGGTACACGTGCAGAGGAATGACTTTAGCTCCTCACAACCATTCCAAGTAGCTCATAACCACCTGTAAATCGAGCTGCAGGGAGTCCCACACTCTCTTCTGCCCTACACTGCCACACACATATGCAAAATGCATCAAAAAATTCAAATAGATCTTTAAAGTCCTTTCACTGTGAAGGAAAAAAAGGCATCAACAAAAATGCTCAATGCGGAAGGGAAAGAGAGGGAGGGACAGCTTGGTATCAGAAGAAGGTAAAACCAAAGGACTTCGAAAGGAGTGTGGCATAAGAGCAATGGAGGAAGTGCTTATGCTTTATAGGACACACCCATCTATGCTTGATGAGTAAAACATAGCAGTACCTTCTCACCACAGGATTGCAGTACTCGTCACAGAAGAAATTAATTAATGAATTCTTTTCACTTTTAAAGGATCCCTTTATCAAAATATCAAATCATCCCAGGAAGGGTTAAGCCTCAGTTTGTGCAAGCAGAACATACTGCTAGTAACTTGGAGAGGGGACGACAGCAAAGTACAAAAGAAAGTGTGGAAAGGAATGTCTTCATATTTTTACAAACCGAGCCATGGGTTCGTAAAACTGTTTTATTGAGAAAAGCCTATGAATTATTGAGTATATACTACCTATGCGTTAAAGCTTTATATGTGTGCATCCTGTTTGTTCCTCACCTCTCCAGGCACCTTCCTGCTCCTTTGCTATTTGCTGGTTTTCATATCTGCCTTTCTGTCTATGCTTCAAGACGGTTATGGTCTTAGCAAACATTTAACATTATAAACTACATCATTCACTCAAAGGGCCAAGTCTTAACTTCACACTTTGATCATAAGGAGTCAAGATGCTCCAACAGACCAAGAAAAATTCCCCTCTAGTTCTAACGCAAGTATTCAGTTAACAGTAAAGAATCATTACTCAAGGTTATCTATGTGTTTCCCATACTTGATTACAGGCAATTGACATTACAAAGAAATGGCAGAAGAAATATTTTGGGAGAAAAATTCTATTTATCAGTGCTATGGGATGTCTACAAAGATGAGTATTAAAACAATTTTGAATTTGTATTCCAATAATTCAGAATTCAATCTTCTACTATAGAACACCTTTCATAAATCAAGGTTCTGAATTTTATTTTAACATGTCATGGTTTAATCTAGCAAATCAGTGCTTTGAGAGGTATGCAAACTGGTTTCTAAAGCAATTTGAAAAAAAAATAACAAATTTCAGCGGAAATAAGAGTTCCTCTCTGAAGAGTGAGTGAATCAGAAGGCACCAGGACATTTCTCACACAACTGCAAGGCAGTTCACTTCAAAAGTCAGAGAGCATCTTATTGTACTGAAGACAACTGACAAACAGTATGTATCTCTAGTAACGTGTACATGCACCACTAGGCTACCCTTGTAACGTTTCTGGAATTCACTCTTACGTCAGGCAGATACAACAGGACCTTTAAATCTGCCTTAAATATCAGTAGTTAATAAAATGTTGAATTGTGTCTCTGTAAAATCATAGGCAGGGTTTAGGTGAATTTTCTAGATGCACACAGCATTTAGAAATAGCATTACTTTCTGTGGCTTTATAGAAATTAGTGGAATGGCTAGACTTCATGTCTTCCTGTGTTGGTTTGGATAAAAGTAGCTTCCGCAGGCTCATACATTTGAATGGAACACCTTTTGAAAGGATTAAAAGAATTCAAAGGTGTGGCCTTGTTGAAAGAAATATGTCCTTGGGGGTGGTCTTTGAGGTTTTTAAATGCAAGCCCAGAGGACTGACATACTCTCTCTCTCTCTCTCTCTCTCTCTCTCTCTCTCTCTCTCTCTCTCTCTCTCTCTCTCTCTCTCTCTCCCCCATCTCTGCCCATGGATGACGATATAGTTCTCAGCGACTGCTGCAACCCCATGCTTATACGTATTAACAGTATTTGATACAAATGTACATAGTTTCAGATTTAGGCAAATTTCAGCCTCTTCCAGAAATCTTAGCAGTACTGTTCTACAGGCTAAGAGGTAAGTCTGCCCTGGGCCCTGTGTTTTGCCTCTGGACATTTGCCACGATTAGAAAATACCCCCATTACATTTAAAATGTTGAAGTAGAAAGCGTTGTGTAGTAGCTCCTTACATGTATGGACTTTTCTACTGGTAAAGCTAAATCAGCAATTTCAAGTTTTTCACAGGACCTGAAAAGACGCTCCATTTATCACTACTTTTCCAAGAAAGGCACACACCTTTACGGCTGACTGCTTCCTCAGACTTGGCTTCATGAAATTTCTGCTGAATGCATCACATTAACCACTTTCCAAATATGTTTACAACAGCTGATTCTACATGTAATGACTTTAAAACAGATACAACTTCCTTACCTCTGATATATTCCTTATCTCTCAGAAAAATTTACAACTTATTTTTATGATTAAGAGACGTTGCTGCTGCTAACCCCAAGCCACTCAAACTTTCCTTTTGAAATGAACATTTCTTTCAGATAATACGTGCCCTCTACGGGTAGCTGTCCACTTTTCAAATGTAATGATCCTGTCTTCTATAGATATGAAATTTTCAAAAGATATTGGCATAATGCAGGAGAAAATGCCATCCTTTCATTATGTTCAAAATTGATCTGACCTCTGAGCTAGCACTTTGGGGAACTGGACTACATAATCATGTAGACACTTTCAGGAAATGTCTGATTTATGGGTTTAGATTTTATATACACATTTCACACTTCTGGCTTTGTACAATTGCGTCTTCTCTTCCTTCTCGGTATGTTACAAAAGTCAGAAAGCTATACGTGGCGGCAGGGCTGCATTTTAGCATCAGCTAGAAGTATGTCCTCTGCTCTACAAGTCTCTAGTGATAACACATTAAGGGCATTTGCTTTTACCTGCATTTCTTGCCTTCTAGTCCTGTCCAGAGGGACTGACTTTGGATTGGCACCCAGTCCTGTGCAGTGAGGGTTTTGTGTTTCTCATTTACTTGCTGAATAAGGAAATCCTAAAGATGACTTTATGCCCTAGCCATTGCCTTATGTTAAAAAGAAAATTCATCTTCTAAATCTATTATATAATAATGTTTATACTTTTTTCTCTTGCAACAATTTAGTAAATCTGTTGTTTTTCATTATTTCATTTCCATTTAGTAACTAATTATTGTATTACAATTCTAGTAAATAAATCATGTGGAAAATGTCATACATAAGATAGGTCTTTATATTGTTCTTTTAAAGTATTTTTATTTATTACTTACATATTTTTATTTATCTCTCATGTGTGTGAGTGTGCATGCACGCATATGTGTGCATGCTTATACACATGCATGCCCATGGTGTGCCTGTGTCACACTGTGCATGTAGAAGTCAAAAGACAACTTGAAGGTCTCTTTTCCACCATATGGGTTCCAAGGATTGAACTCAGGTCATCAAGTTTTGTTACCAAGCACCTTTACCAACTAAGCCACACCATTTCTCCCAAAAATTTAGTTTGTAATTGAAATTATTCTTAAAAAGTTAAAAGAAGCAACATAGTTAACATGCTATATTTAATTAATATGAAAAGGAGTCCCATAAAATCTACTGATCTTTTTGTCTTTGTCTTTTAATAATGGCTATGTTTTAGATACATGCCACCCTTCTTCAACTAAGTGTTCATGATTCATTAAGCCGTTATGAGATATATAAAAATTCTTCAATTACCATATAAGGGAGTCAAGTGGTAGAAATATTAATATGATTGAATGAAGACTGTGTAATTACGTTTTCTAGAAAGGAAGCAGAGTACCAAGTAGCTATTCGGGAGTTCATAAGTCATCTAAATTCAAATATGAAACAAACTATAATGGAGAAGAAGAGAACAAAAATGGCTTATACAGAAAATGAGACAAAATTTATTTTTTCAGAAAAGGATAGTTTTAAAGATTTACGATTTATGGATTAATTAATTAAAAGTAATTAAAACAAAATAATGATATTAATGAAAAGAAGTGTTAGTTTTAAATTTTAGTACCATCATTTGAAGTTTTAAAGCTGGATTAAGCAAACTGGTCATAATCCCTCTATTCCAGGCATAAGGTGATATCTGAGTGTTGAAGATGACAGCTGTTTCAGGTGACCACAAAAGTAGACATGCAAGCATGTGTGAAAGAATTCATGCTACAGCCCACTAGCTCTGGGCAGGAAAGCCACCTCCATGTTTACTCCATGTGAATCAATGAGTAGAACCCTGAAAAATGTCCTAGTGAGCTTCTCCCCGACTGCCCTGGTATGAGATGTGTGACCTGCACATAGTCTACCGGTGTCTTACACTTATGATCTTATAAAAAAGTCAGACAATAACTTGAGCAGAATGGATGAACTCAACATACAAGCCATGTACATGGTGCAGGACTGCCCCTATATTTCTCTTTTGGAACTAGCCAAGTTGGAGCAAGACCCTCCCAAAGCCTTTAAGCCAATGTTCAAAGAGAGATAGTTACATGAGAGCCAAGAAGAAAGCTCCTTCCTCCAGAGTTTCAGCACTTTCACCCCAGAGCCTATGAGATCACAGCAAACACACTAGAGCACTTGGCAGCCTAGGTCCTTTTCAGCCTATTTACCACATTAACACATTAGTGTAGTAATTCATGGTAAACGTCACTATTGTGCTCTCAGCGCTATAGAAATTCTGCGAAACTGAGATTCATGGAGGTCAGGAAAGTTATGTAATACCTGAATCCAAGCAATCTGGCTTTGATGATGCAGTCCTATCTTCCAGTATACTGTACATTTAAAATGGTAAGGAAACATTTATTTAAAGAATTTTCAAGTAATCCCTCTGACTAAAATGATTTATTGTAGAGCATTTACATGGTATGTGAGGGAAGCTGCTAATTTTCCTTATCTACAAATGAACAGTAATACTTTTAAAAAGAAAGCAGAGTCCCCAAGGACATTGTGGCTTTTCATCTATTATCTCATATGTCACCTGATGTGGGGTGTTTCATGACTTAAACTGACAAGACAAGAAAATAAGAAAATGTGTAACAGGGGCTTACTTAGCAAGGGGAGTCAAAGGGAGGTGTGTTCCTGGACTGTTACTTAGTGTCCTGTGAACCTTGAGCTCCCCGAGAGTCAGACTGAGTGTGTAATAATAGTGGAGCACGGTCAACATAATGGAGAGTTACGTATCTACGAGCAGTTCAAAGCCCATCCTCCTCCAACTGGAAAAACTGCAGAGATCTCTGTTGTGGGTTCCTAGTGATACGTGAGGCTTCTTGGACATGATGACCTCAATAAACCTGTTTGCAGTGGAATGGAGAACTGCTAACCCTGATGAAGCCCGGAATCTAAATGGTTTCGACATTGCTGTGCTGATGAACAGGGTTTCTTTCATTCATTTTTCCTACTCCAAAGTAGCAAGGAATTAATCTACAGAAAGTTTTTACATGATTTGGTTTTTGCAACAATAAATAGCCCTTTGCTTTACATAGTTTTAATTATGGTTTCAGAAATGAACCAAGAGCATCAGAACTTTATGTGCTCTTGAAATAAAGAATAATTTAACCCATTAATATGCAATAGAAGCAAATGATTAATTGTGGATGCAGTAGACTTTTTTGTCAGTCATCTGCATTGACAGTAATGTATTATAAAGCCTTGATTGTCTTTATTGACAATTAATTATTTAGACCAGTTCAATTAAAATGACTCCAAGCCTCCATTTTCTAGCATGAAAGTGAATTGCAAACTCAGAACTTGCATTAATATTAGTTTTACCTTTTGCAAGACAGTAGATATGCCATAATAAACATTATTTTAAATTAGAGCAATGCTATCTAGATACATGAGCACTGTGAAAACATACCTGAATGGTTTTTTTCCCAATATGGCACTTTCATGAATGCCCATTTCATTCAAATCCTGAATTCATCACAGATCTATAAGCATTCCTAAATTGAGGATGGGAAGATGGTTTACTATTTAAAGCCCATGTCCCTAAAAGGTTGAGGACTAGGCTTTGGACTCCCACAGCACACATAAATGCTGGGTAAGCAGACAGTCCTCTTATATTTCCAGTCTCAGAAAGTGAGAACCGGGTCTCCCCAAAGAAAGCTGATTACTGAGGTTACTCATATCCACAAGTTCTGTATTTGATAGAGACCTGTGCTTGTGTTCACTCATGAGTTTCTTCATTTGTGCATTTGTTAAAGTGCACAATTTGTAGAAGAACTAATGTTCATTACAGTGACTAGTTTATAGCACAAAAATAGCTGACAAAATTAAAAAAAATTAAAAAAGGTTTGTCTTAATACTAAAACAGATTGGCTAGCACTAAGTTGGCAATTAACTAGCTCATAAATTAATCCATAAACAATTCAGTTTTCACATCTCTTAGTAGATTTGTTTCTCTTCATTCTTTTGTTCTTTATAGCCATCTAAGACGGTGTTGAACACCACTGATGCTGGATCTGGCATCCCAACATTCTTTCACAGTTGGTTCTCTCTGGACAACAGCAAATCAAAGCCAAGCCTTAACCAGTCTTTGTTTTATAGGAATTCTTTGTAAGCCAATCATGTATACTTGAAAGCTATTATAATTAGATTATGTGGTAAAATTTTTTAATCAAGCCAGTTTATTGAAACACACTGATTTTTCTTACAAAAATGCTCAATTATGAAGATAACTGATCTCTAGATATTTTATACAATTTAGGTAAAAATATTTCCAATCCCACTTTCTTGCTTACTACCCATGATTCACACCTTTCTATTTCTAAATATGATATCTCAGGCCAGGCATGGTAGTACATAATTTTTTAAACCAATCCTAGAGAGGCAAAGACAGGTAGCTCTCAGAGCTAGAAGACAGCCTGGTCCACAGAGGGAGTTCTAGGACAACCAGAGCTACACAGAGGAATCTTGCTTCAAAATAGATAAGCAGACAGATAGACAGATGACAGATGGATGGATATGCTACCTTGAGTGCTTTTATGCTGTAAATATACTATCATGATTTATAATCTAAGTATATTTTGTCTGTAGAGCTTTATATCAGATATGGTCTTGTAGGTCACAACACTAATGCAAACATACAAGTTACTTCAATTAGCTGAAAGTTTTAACATAAAAATTACAACCATAGATATATGAATATGCAAAAACTCCACCTTTTTGAGGAAACTTATTACATTCATCATGACTATGGAAACTGAAAAATATGTTTGCTCCCCTTATCTGTTGGAGACAGAATTCTTTTCTCACCTGGAATACTGAATAAAATTGTCAGTCCAACCTTAAGAGAATAAGCCCCAGAATCTCAGAAAACTGTGTATAGTAAACTTTGAATAGAATTCAATAGAGATCTAGGAAAATTGGCCTATTAGAAATAGTCTAAAGAACCCGAAAGGGCTAATTTTTTTCCAGAATCTCTGGTGATGTGAACTACCTTTTATTACATAGGCTAGAGAATATTAAAAGGAGAGACAGAAAAATCCGAGGATAATCAGTGGCAATGAACTAGGGACAACCAGTTGTTAATACTTATATGTGGCTTGAATGCAAAGCCCCCAAGAGCCAACATAACTACTTCCCAGGACTGATGTTCAAAAACAGTCTCCTGACTGTTGCATAAGTTACAAATAAAAGCATCATTGTAGCACTTGGACATTAAAGTTACACACAGCTATAGGGCCAGATCTTATTAACGTCTATTTTTGTACCTGTCTCATTTTTCTATATTTCATTTTCTCTGTTGTGACCTTGAAATGTGTTGTTTGTCCTGGGCGGTATCTACTATAGTAGTCAGTGAATTCCAAATGCATATCCAGCCTCAAAATGCTATTCATCCACACAATCATCACTTAAGACTTTTACTAACCAACGTTGAGTTATAGCCATAAGACAACAGTAAAGGCTGTCTTAAATATTCACACATAGAGTGGTAATTCTTCTTAATACATTGAAGAGAACTACTGGAAATGTTTAACTAAGACGGTAAATTATGTTACAAGTGCTTGGCAGATGTTTAAAACTCAATGTATAGTTTATATTAAATATCGAGGCTCCTTAAATCAAACAGCTATTGTGTGTTGTTCATGCAATATTTAACATTTAATTTGTTCAGATAATTCCAGTGACAACCCCAGCAGCTAGATTTAAAATTAAGTACTATAATAAATACACACTAGAAACTAGAAAATCTTACCGATTAAATTTTGATTATAAAGCATAACTTTAGACCAATAGATTCAAATTTCCTTTTATGGGAACTGGACTGCTAACATTAAATAACCAGACACTAGGGTTTGCCCATGGTGCTCTTGATGTACAGATCCAGGAAGTTCTGCCAGTTTTTCTTGAGCAAGGATACCAAGAAGTTGACAGCCAGGTGGATGTTGTAGACTAGCTCGTCATCGGTCATCTTCACGTGGTCGACGGCAACAGCCAGACACAGCACCTTCTTCATCTGGAACTTGATTGTGGATTTCACCTCATCCACTTTGGCCACCATGTTTTCATTGTGTGTCAGCAGGGAGCAGAACTTGCCCACCTTGTTTAGGCCTGGGCCCAGGATACGTGGGATTTGCTTGATCAGAGACTCAAAGGCATCGTACTTCTGAGCCAGCATTTTGACCAACTTCTTGGTCTTGTTAAGCTTCTTGAGCGACTCGATGTCCATGTGGGGGATATCCACGGCCTTGGCTTCGTCACAGTGCTGCTGGTCCCCCAGGACGCACACGGAGAACTTGGGGCGAGGGAATGGACTTAAGCCTGACGGTGCCTGAGCGTTTGTCCTTCTGAGGGTCATAGTTCTTCAGGCTGATCTGCAGCTCCACCGTCTCCAGAAACTTGCGGCGCTTACCGCGCTGGTTCCCGTGCAGGTGCAGGACTTCCCGCACCCTCGTAGAGGGTGTCTTTTGAAAAAGCCCATTTGTGGCTTAGTTTTTTCTTTGCATCATTGCCATAAAGCTTGCATTGCAAAACAAAAGCTTTCATGACTTCTGTGGAGAGAAGACAAAGGGATTCCTCTCCACTGGAACCCCTGTTTCTTCCCTTGGCAACTGGTAAAGAGTTCACTTTCCTTTCTTCCATGCAAGAATGGAATCGTCAGAAAACAGCCTTTTCCTTTTTTTCATGATTGAATTGCTCTCTGTTTGATTTTGCCTAGAAAAATTAACCACATCTCCTGCCTTATGATTCAATTCTCTGAAATAGAAAAGGTAACCCAAGCTTTGATTACTCAGAATTGACAGGGACACACACACACACACACACACACACACACACACACACACACACCAACAACAACCTTATACTAAATAAGAGGAAGTCTATAAGTCTATGGACGTGAATCTCAGAAAATAATTAAACATTGAATTACTAGTTTAATCTACAGGACATCAAAGGAGTAAAAATGGAATATCCTAAAAATTTTACTCTGTAAAAGAGCCAACTCTCAGTGACATCTTTCAGCATTTTTCAGAACTCTTATTAAAGTCCTGATGACAGGACTTTTACTAAGGAAACAAATGGCATCTTACTCATTAAAGCTGCACTTCCCCTGAATAATTCAGAAAGTCAGTCTCTGTGACCCTCAAGAAAACAACCATCCCTTTCAAACTCATCCTGATGTCAGTGCTTAGGGGGCCTCACAGTCTTTTGTCTTTTGATCTGGCAAATACTCAACTCAGAAATAATTTTGTCATTCAAAGGAGAAGCTATTTTATGGAGAAAAGATTATGAATTTCACAGCTGGCTAGAGATTACTCAAGCCAACAACATCAGTTTCTACTTTGCAAGTAGGATTTGTTCTGTCAATGCAGATTTCTCCGTAAGTACCTTTTCACTCTCAAAGGCCAAGACAGATTTCACAAAAACATTTACATTTTTAATACAAATCAAGTCACTGATTATATTAGCAGAAATTTAGAATTGATGCACTCTTTGTGCCCTTCTTCCCACACTCAGCTAAAATAGAAGAAGACTTGGGTTTCTAGCTTCGAAAGCTGACTTTTTTTACTGCGATCAGACTGCAGAAGTGTTGGCATAGACAGATCACCAAGCAGAAGTGGAGATGGGGCTGAAGTGCTCTTCTGTTGTTCTCGACATTATAGGCATTGTTGTGTTTTCCTAAAAGATACTCATGCAGTGTTCTTGTGTTTTTATCTTTAATTATGTGTGCTGAATCCCTTGGAACTGGAGTTGCAGATAGATGTGTGTCACGTGATATGGAAAACCAATGGACTATTCATACTGAATAAGAATAGGTCCTCTGCTGAGCCTTCATTTGGCTCTTCCAGGTTTATTGTTCGTATTTTTGATTGTCCCTATGAGTGTGTGTGTGTGTGTGTGTACAATGTGTGATGCATATATGTATGCACTTAAACACACCTACCTGTGTTAGTGTGGGTGTGCACATGCCATGGCATGCACATGCAGTCAGAGCACTACTGCTGAGTGAACCCTCACTTTCTACCGTACTTGGGATCTGCTCTGTTCTTCCTGTTCTTGCTTTCTCATGGGTCTGCCAGGCTAGGAACACCATAAGATTCTGGGGATAATTTTGGATCTACTCCTTGTCCTCACCAGGGAACTGGGATTACAGATGTTGATTCTGGAGATTCAAACTCATGTCTTCCATGACATTAACAAGCACTTTATTTTGCTGAGGCATCACCTTGAAATTTCTTGAATGACACACAATTATGCTCAAGCCATGTACTAAACATTTATAAATGAAAACATAGAGATACTCCCTTCTTTAATACATATAATTTCCCTTTAATTTGGCTTCTGATTTATCATAATCAAATAATTTGTCAGCTCTGAAATAATCAGAAACAGCCTCATACTTTGACAGAGGGTAAGGTCTTTCACATGTGATTATCTCTAAAAGCAAAAACCCCACAACCTCATTAGCTCTTGAGTGAGGAAAGTTCATGGACCAGCCTTCTGGACTTGGCGGTCTGAGCAGAGTGCAGAAAGCTGCAAATGAAATAACAGATGTAGTTGTCAATTCTGGGTCTTTGTAAAAGCCCTAGACCTTGCTGCATATTCTGATTAGGTCCTAAACAAGTTCTTTTTCACGGTGATCTGTTCTAGGCTTGGCAAACTCAAACTATGCCTGTGTAAGACCACCAAACAATTAACTTCTGGCGTCTTGTTTAACCCTCCTCCATTTCCATAATGGCTTGATTTCCATAATGGCAGATTTCATCAAATTCACTGATAATTTTCAGTGACTTATCATCCTTTCTCTAAAGGTAGGCACCAATCTCTGGAACGGCTAGGCAAGTCAGAAGAAAGTCCATTTCAGGTTACGGGTTGGAGTATGTTTCCTCTAAAACTGATGTGAAATGAATTTATTTATGGAGTTCTGTATGCATGATATTTAAGCTGACACTCGTTTTAAAAATCCTGTATACTTAATATGTGTGGTACATGGTGCTTTAAACACATGTAGAGAGTGAATGATTATTACAGCCAAGGAAACTAGTATAACTGCCTCTTCACATAGCTACCTTTTCTGTATGTCTGGTGACAGCACATCACACCCATGAAGGGCATTTCTGGTACAAGTTAGTTATCATTGTTAGTTACCATCTTCCCACCATATATTATGTCCTGGATTAACCCATGCCTTTGACCCTCTCACCATATCTCGTTATTTCTAGTACACTTTCTCTCACTGGGAAGTATGGTCTTTCTCTCTGATGTTACGCATTTGACTGGGTTATATTCCACAGACAAATGACATCAAGCAGCATTTTTTTGCCCAGTTTCGTTTTTTTTCTTTCCACTTAGCATGATGTCCTCCGTGGCAGTCATACTTATAATGAGACAGCTTGCAGAATGCTGGAGGACAGAGAAGGCAGTGAGACGGATCTGAGTCCTGTATGCCTCCAGTGGTATGATCTTTAGAAGGTTGTGTAGTTTCTTCTAACCTTGTAGTCTAAAGCCAGGAAGTGTGACCTATGTGCTAATCTTGAAGGTTTTAGTGTGGATTAAAGGAGACATAATTGTAGGCCAAAGCATGAAATGTCAGGCACAGAGAAGTTGCCCACTAAGGTTAAACTGTAATTTTAGGGTCTAATTAAAAGAACACTTCTTTTATAAATAAATTAAATAAAAATCAGGACATTTATTTCAAATTTTAAACTTCACACTTGATTCAAAGGTCTATTACAACCATGGTTTGTTTTTACCAAATGAACTTTATTTTACATTTTACAAGGTCAATTGGTAAGAGTTGGTTATTTAATGATAGTTATCATTCAAGCTTAAAACTGCAGAACATAAAGCAAGGGATTCTTAAGGATAGAACTTAAAAATTACCAAAATATTTTTTAATGTTTTCAATATTTTTCCCAAGACATATCTTTTTTCCTCTAAATCATTTAAATAAAGGATTCTGGCTTCTAGTGACACTTCTGTTACTAACTGCGAAGGGCTCAATGTCCTGCAGTTGAGATGCAAAACCAAAATGGCATTAAATACTTTCAGCAAGCTTAGAGCAGGCTGCATATGTGTGGGCCACATGTGGGGCAGGCTCTGAATGGCCGTTCCTTGAGTTGCTGGTCTAACTTTGCTTCCATATCCTATGGATATTTTTCCCCTTTCTAGGAAGCCAGGAAGGGGAATAATGTGTGAAGTGAAATATATCTAGTAAAGAAATTTTAAAAAAGCAGGCCCACAATGTAACCATAGTGTAGTTTGTTCAAACATTTAAATTCTTTCCACCTGTGTGTGATAAATCTAGACCAATGGTAGGTTCTCCTGTGTATTGTTTTCTGGCTTTTTTCCCCTTACAGCAGCCCATGCTAGACACATTTCCAATCTTGCACAAAATCAGGTCAGACTGTCAGTCTGGAAAGACAGAGAGGTGACATACTCCCATTTGGCATTGTCTAGACTAATTTTCTTATTTCCTTTGATTCCATCATGGGACCTTTGCTAGAAAGAATTACTTAATTGTACTCATTCGAATTATCAGCCACCAAAATCCCTTTCAAATTCATACTCCTGAAATGTCCTGAGAGACTAAGGGAGTAAATCTAAGTTTCATAATATTTTTTTCTTCTGAACATAATTCTCCAAATATACACATGGTTAACATGGGCTGTGGGGAATGCATGTTCCTTAGAATGGGCCTTAGTGTGAGCCTGACAGTTGCAGTTAAATAAAATAAAACATTGCCAATACTGGAAGATGGATACATGCTAATAGAGAGATAATCCAAACAACTATTCCAATTTATTATTTTTATGAAGGTTTTATTTTAAGATTTGTATTTTGAGAGTATAAGTTTGGAGCTGAGACATCCATCGCCATCGAAGTAACACTGCTCTATCAAATGTGGACTCCCATACACTGTAACCTCTCTGGATACAGTTTTATTGGCCTATTCAAGTGTCTTTAAATAGTTGATTGGTAGGTGCCATCTACCCTTTATCTAATTTTGAATAGATAATAGAGTTATTATATAAGCTGTTTTAATATGCTGTAGTCTCCAGACTGACAATTATATTACGGCCGAAAGAAATGATGACAGTAGAGAGGGAGAAGTTAGGTTGCAGACCCATTTTTAATTTTATTTCTAAATACTTTATATGGTTTAACCATGTTAATAATGACAAATGTTTCTCATCCCCGTAAAATGCATTTAAGCAACAGATCAACGTTTCACATCTGTTTTATTGTTTGTTTGTTTATTTTCTTTTTCATTAAATTCTTTGGAATTCTCTGCAGTTAGAGATGGTTGTAGGATACCACATTGGTGCTGGGAATTAAATCAGGCCCTCTGTAGGAACAAGTGCTCTTAAACACTGGGTCATCTCTCTAGCTCCCCCACACCCCATGTCTGGTTCTTGATCACCATCATACCATTGAACTTGATACTATAGTAAACTTCCTGCTGTCATTGAAACTTCCTCTTTCACACTGGGGATTCAATTCTGGTCTGAGTTTAAATTATTATTGCTATGGAATCTTCCCTAAGTAGCATTAAACTGCCCTTACCTCCAGTGTTAGATATAAATGTGCCTATGAATGTTAAGTATATCATTCCATGTCCTGCTTCAAAGAAAGCATAAAACTGAGCTTCCCTTCATTACCTTCTAATAACAAAAGTCTGAAAGCAGTGTCTGCCAGAGCCAGCCAGTGACCAGCAAGTTGGCTTCCCATCACACAGTGGCACAACTCTAGTGGCACACAGCTCTAGTTGTGATTTTGAGATTTGAGGACAGGGCTACTTTTGTATTTGTACTTTTTCCTTTCTGGACTAGCTGCTTGATACACGGGTGTGGTTCTCCTGATAGAGATCACTGTTAACTGCAACTGGGGGGAATGTAGAATCCCATACCTACTACAGAGGAAGGCATTCTACATCTTAAGATTCCAGAGAGTATGACATCTGAAGACTTCTAGGACTTCCAATTTCCCAGCCAGATTCCCTCCCCAACTGCCTTCACTGTCAGTGTATTTAACTCAGATTAACTCATTAATTTTATTTTACTGATCGGGATATTTTGACAGCAAGAATGAAAAATACATAAGGTATCATCTACCTTTCATGAGTCAAAGCTTACTAAACCTCTACCATGCTATGTCTATTGACATCTACATTGATCTTCTCAAAACTGTCACATTCCCTCAAGAACCATAAAAACTACTTACACATGGAAATTGCCAAATGTTTTCTATTTCAAACAAGACAGATACTTAATAAATATTTAATAAGTAGAAACCATGTATTGAAATTTCAAGGACAGTTCATTAGTATATATCTACTAAGTATAGTTATCATACAATCTTCTAGGTTCACCCATGCTCTCAGAAAGGACACAGAAGAGGCATTCAAGTGCATCTTGCACGACTTCTGCTGTTGGGATGGACCCTGGCAGTACTTCACATAGCCTAGGCTGCTAGTGGCTCACCTCATTAAAACTGTCCTGTTTCCCTTCTGTGATCTAACCACTTGGAATCCTTTATCTATCAAACAGAATACTTAAAACTGCAACATTGTAAAGGTAGAAAAAATAACTAATTACCATTAGGTATACTTCCTGACAAGGCGATGTCACAGAAGCAATGATCTCTGAGCCACGTAAGGTCAGTTTAAAACTGTGTCCTTTGATCACTGAAGATAATTTTTCTCTGCTTGGGTGTGTGTGTGTGTGTGTGTGTGTGTGTGTGTGGTGTGTACACGTGTACAAGTACTCTTAGAGTTATTTATATTTTCTAAATCAACTGATTGGAAAGTATATGAAATGTAAAGACAATGCTAACAGAATAGAGTGGCCACTGCATCTGACCATAAGGCCATTTTTATCATGGGATCAGATAAGGTAGTAGGAGAAATTTTTAACATTATTTTTCAATGTTTTTTAATTAACAACTTAGAAAAATACTGTAATGTTCTTCATTTTGCTAAGTTCTTGTCTTGCTATGTAATGATTAAAGTTTCATTATTGAAATTTTTAACATGAATATATTATAATGTCCTCACTGTTTTAACATGGGAGACATAATAACAAAGCAGACCATATCATCCACTCATTTCTTATTCAGGGCATTAGGTGACACATGCTTACAGATGTGGCATGATTGTAAACTTGCCTTATTCATCATCAGAAAAGACGCTCATCTCAAAGAATGCCAGAACAAATCCCAACAGAGTTCCATCATTTTCAATGTAACAAAACATCTCAAACAAACAAACAAAAGATACCACCCATGTATCACAAAAGATTGAAGTTTTAGAGTCAACATTTAGAAATATGGCTGGGACACATAGGATTCCGTTTATAGGACAAAAGTTTGGATTCCCTAAGGGCTAGAATCTCCATGAAAAAAAAGAGTAAAGACAGCAGGTTCTACAATTAAAGCTGGGGAGTGATCCTTCCAGTCAGGGTGGCCTCCACTTTGTGCCAAAGGAGTAGATAGAGTTTCTGATGCCACTAAGGGTATATAGCTGATGAATAATTAGAAATGTGGGGAGGAAATACAATATTGAAAATATTGAATGCAAACCTATTTTCAGTACTCCAAACTTATTCTTTTAACTTAAAATAACTTAAATTACAAAAAAAGGCCAAGTAAATTATCACTACACTTTTAGAGTGTAAAAATATAACCAAAGCCTTCTTTCCTTCCCCTTTATCCCTCTCACTCTCCCATACCTCTCTTTTAAAACTCATAAAAATCAAGAATACTTTCCATAGGAATATTGTGTCTATATATTTAATTATAAGACTATTTATTCCCAATGTTTTCATTAACAGGAAGTGTATCCTTTTTTTGTCAACGAAGATTTCAAGGGAAAGAAATCATTTTGGAAACTAGAATACAGACCTCAAAACTTGAAAAGATATTCAGTATAACAATAAATGATATGCAAACAAATATAAAGACTTATAATTGCAAGGCAGAGAAAATTAAATGGGAATATAAATTTCTATGGTCATTTGGGCAATGATTTAATAATCTCAATGACAAATGCATGGTAGATATTTCCCATATTCCTGAATTCCTCACTGTAGTCCTGGCTGAAATTTAACAGAAATATTTCAGTATCAACCAGGATAAATTCATATATAGTGAGCTTTATTTATAATAATATGAAACTATAACAAAGGCTCAAACATATTTCTATCAGTGAACAACTTGAATAAGGAAATGTTGGTCTAGTTAGAAAACAGTGTATAAAGTAATGCCCAAGATTATAGTGGTATCCCAGCACCATACTAATTTTTTATGAAGCAAAAACATAGATTCTACTAGCTCCCCACCACAACCACTCTGGAAATCAGCTGGAGGTTCCTCAGAAAATTGGATATTGTACTACCTGAGGACCCCGCTATACCTCTCCTGGGCATATACCCAAGTGATGTTCCAACATACAACAAAGACACGTGCTCCACTATGTTCATAGCAGCCTTATTTATAATAGCCAGAAGCTGAAAAGAACCCAAATGCCCTTTAACAGAGGAATGGATACAGAAAATGTGGTACATCTACACAACGGAGTACTACTCAGCTATCAAAAACAATGCCTTCATGAAATTCATAGGAAAATGGAATGAACTGGAAAATATCCTGAGTGAGGTAACCCAATCACAGAAAAACACACATGATATGCATTCACTGATAAGTGGATATTAGCCCAAAAGCTCAAATTACCCAAGATGCAATTCACGGACCACATCAAGTTCAAGAAGATGGATGACCAAAACATGGATGCTACACTCCTTCTTAAAAGGGGGCCCACATGTGGCCCATATATATATCCACCAAAACTAGATAAGATTGATGAGGCTAAGAAGTGCATGCTGACAGGAACCAGACATAGCTATCTCCTGAAAGACACAGGCAGAACATGTCAAATACAGGGACAAATGCTAGCAGCCAACCACTAAACTGAGAACGAGACCCCTGCTGGAGGAATTAGAGAAAGGATTGAAAGAGCTGAAGGGGCTTGCAACTCCATAAGAACAAGAATACCAACCAATCAGAGCTTCCAGGGACTAAACCACTATTCAAAGACTATATATGGACTGGCCCATGGCTCCAACTGCATATGTTGCAGAGGATGGTCTTGCTGGGCACCAATGGAAGGAGAAGCCCTTGGTCCTGCCACAGTTGGACCCCCAGTGTAAGGGATTGTCGGGGAGAGCTGTAAGGGAGGATGGATGGGAAGGGAGGATAGGGGGCTTATGGGCAGGAAAATGGAAAAAGGAATAGCATTTGAAATGTAAATAAAGATATATACAATAAAAAAAGAAGAAAAGACTATTTTTAATTTTCACAAATGCATAACTGCTAACAGGAGAAAGACAAAAAAGATATGTACAAAATTATTCTTTTATAGAAATTCCAAGCATTTGAACAATTCAACTCTAGGGAAAGAAGTAAAGTGAGGGTGAGCACTCAGGATGAGAGGGTGGAAATTTTGCCTTAAGGGAGCAGGCAGTTTCCGGGTTGCCATGTTGACACATGTGGGTGTATGAAGATGCTTAATTGTAGGTAATAATTCATTTGGCTGTACTTCAGATTTTAGCTAAATATAATGTATATTTAAGTATAGTTAACACAATGAAGAAGCCAAGTAAAGAGAAGAAAATAAAAATACTACATGAAGCAAAATTATTTTATGTGTATGCACAGATAGGTAATTAATTAACTTAGAGTCACATTTAACATTAAATAACTTAACCAGTCTCATGTAAACCATCAACTAAAAAGGACCCTAAAGTTGTCTTGATTGCTATGACATAATACTCTTTATAACATACAGTCAATGAGTGTTGGCTCATATAACACAGAGCTCAATCCACAGTAGTACTAAATGAAAACACGGGGACAGGTGTGTTCTTCTACAATGTTGGAGTGCCTTTCTCAATTCAACTGTAATACAGAAAGGCTATTTGAAGGCATTTGGCTTGGCTTCCCTATTTTCTGTAGTTTCTGATAGGCAGACCATTTATGTGCACTCAACATGTATAAATAAATACATATAAACCTATACAATTAAAATGTAAATATTTATCTAGACATTTTGAAAAGTAATTCAGCATTAAAGTATCAAGTCATAACGATTTTATGGTAAAAGACTAAGATAGGAAGAGGGAGTAAGGAGAAGGAAGGAGAAACAGTTGAATACTGGTCGCTACCTTCCTCCTCTTCTAGTAGAAAATGCTACTGCATTTCTTCATTACTCATCACAATATTAGCAAAGAATTGTGTAAAGTTGACAAACACATCCATTAATGAAATTTAATTATCTGAAGAAATTTTCCTCTGGGCAAGACTACTGATAAGTTTACCCTTTGCCTGTCCAACCAAATTTGAAGATTTCCCTTCAAAATACATGCCTGCCATAAAGGAAACATGAGAATACGCATAGACTCAGAGTATATTGCTTCTACTAAAGCATTATGCTATCAATGCTTAAACAGAAACACACAGGGTTGAAGGGCAGCCAAAGTATGACTTGGGGACAAAGGAAGAAGACAGTGAAGACATTTGACAATGAGTAAGATAGTGATGAGTCCGTGAGACAGGGCTTATTCTTGTTATTGTTGTTTAATTATAGGATATTTTGTGAGTTTTGCACCTGGCCACAGCAACAGGATTTTAATTCTCCATATGGATATTTCTGAAAGTACTTGCATTTTTAATGCACATTATTGTTCTCTGGGAAAATTCAAATTATTCTATGAAGAGCACATTCCAAATTGCTCTGCACACATGGTAAAAGTGAAGTGTGTTCTTTGAGAGATAGGGTTTTACACTACTGTTTGGAATACTTTCAATTGCTCCTATCAGTGGGGAAACCATGATAATTAAGGTCGAAGACTACCAGAACTGGATAGCTCCTCTGATCTTGGCACAAAATAGAGTACAGCCTTTCTCAGCAGGACTTTCCCTTCTCTGACTGTTCATGAGGAGCCTGAACCCTCACACCCTCTACCAGAAGAAGGTGGAGTAGTCCTTGTCAGACCTATAAGTTCACACACACACACATACACACACACACACACACACACACACACACACACACACACACACACACAGCACTCAGGCACACCTCTCCACGCAAATAAGGCATTCACAGAACTTTAAAACTCTAGCTGATGACTTACATTTACCCTGAAAACCTTCCACTCTCCAAGGTCCATATAGATCCCTGGTTCACCCCACATAAATTATATGCATATAAATTCACCTCAAATAAAAGTATGTAGACAAGATAAGCTTGTCTAACAGAGTTGTTTCATTGAAGACAGTTGGAGAAGATCTTAGTGTAAAAGAGCTGTAACACTTAGAGAAGATTTCCCCCCAGCCCCACTCCCACCTGAGGGGGATACTGCAGAATTCTACTGGCTTTAGACCTCAAGAGGGAAGAATCAGAGGAAGTAGAACCACAGCTGGACACCAACACGCATACCACAGCTGACACTCAATGTGGAGCACAGGCGGGTGGTGCATACCACAGACACATCCAGCATCAGTGTGGGGCACAGTCACCGGACACATCCCATACCTACCCAGTTAGCAAAACTAATTTCCTACAAACTCAGCTATCTCATTGACTGGCAAGTAAAATAAATCAAGGAAAACAAACAGAACGCCCACAGCTTATTTCTTGCTTAAATGTTTTCAGAGTTAGCAACTCTCTGTGTTACATAGACAGTACATAGGCAGCATTGTAGAGCAGACCACGAACTTCTCTGGCACTCTCCAGGATCTCTGTGAGACACACCTTAGGAAGACAAAGGCTAAAACATAGGCATCTGGGAAATTTGCTGCTATATGCAGAGATAGGGAGTAAAAGGTAACGATTCTTTTTTTGTTGTTGTTGTTATGTTTGTATGTGTTGTGTCTGTGTGTATTTGCTCATCTCATGATACATATGTAGTTGTTACAGAGCAACCTGGAGGAGCTGGCTATGTCTTTCCACTATGTGTGGCCAAGAGATCAAATTCAGATCGCAGGATTGGCAGCAAGAGCCTTTACCTGCTGAGCCGGCGTAATTGTGCCATAATGTGATATTACATAAGGGAAGAAGACTGTGACAAAAATAAATTAGAAAAGTAAGATTTCTATGGAATGATTTAAGTTGAAAGTTTTGATGAAATACAGCATGAATTGAGCTAAGAAATTATAGTATAAATTCTAACACTTCGAACGTGATTGTTGGGGGGAGGGCGGCAATGGGGGGAGGATGGGGAGGGGAACACCCATAAAGAAGGGGAGGGGGAGGGTTAGGGGGATGTTGGCCCGCAAACCGGGAAAGGGAATAACACTCGAAATGTAAATAAGAAATACTCAAATATATAAAAAAATAAAAAAATCTAACACTTCAAGAATTAGTGCCCTGGAGTTTGTTAATGAATACCAGATTGGTGATTAACCATAGCCCTGCTTTTGGCCTTCTATTCAGCCCACCTGTGTTTTCCTACTTGTCATTGTAACCTACCAGAGATAAACTATTAAGATTCTGTTCCTTGCAATGTTCCAGATATTGTTTCTTCAACTCTGGCCACAAGGTGCATTTTTACATTGAAAATGTTTTCCTGTTTTTTTGGGAGTTATAAATCAAAAAAAATAGGAGGCAAGCCAAGTGCTTCTTAAGATGTTTACCTGTCTTAAACACTATGATCCTGGTTGTTGTGAGTACCAGTAAGTTTCAGTCTCCTTGAACTGATTTGAGCAGAGAAACTCTAGGAAAAGCAAGAGCTGGTATGTAAGCCAAGACAGCTCATAAGGCTAGACACCACAGTAGAATAGGTAAGGACATGCATATATCTTATTTCAAAACTAACTACCCAAGGAAAGTAAAGAGCCCATGATTAGTATTAAGACTTTTGTGAAAGACATCAGGATTGTAGGCATGTTTAGTATCTTCAGGAAAGATAGCGGATGGTTCCAGGAAAGAGCAAAGAAGAAAATGAAGGCCATGGCAGATGAATGTCTACAGTTAGCTTGATCTTACCTGTTTGTTTTATGTTTGGCAAAAAGGTTCCGGAAAGAGGACTTGCCTAACAACATCACGCAAGTCTCTGTTCTGAATGATTTATGTCCTAGCAGATTAGCACCAGTCATACAGAAATTGTCTGTCTGATAATATGTAATGTAGTTTAATGCATATAATTACATGCAATTGTTCACTCACTTCTGAATATCTGGGAACCCTAGAGAGAAAACAAATTGTATTTTTCATGCTAAAGATGAAAGTTTCAGAAGAGGATGCTGCTTCTATGGGAACCCTTCTCTGGAGATCTTAATCTTTAATGATAGAAGTCAGCTTTTCTCTTACCTGAATGCTGAGAAATGCTAGGAAATGTTAGATTGGGAAACACTTTCCTGCTTCAACAAGATAAGCTATACTTGCATGGATTTCCCACACTGGCTCTGTATGATTCGGGCTTTTATTTAGTGGGGACTGGAGCAGGTCTTCCTGCTGTTTAAAACGTGAAAATGAATCTCTGAAATCTCTGGAAAACACCCCCACCCCATCTGTCCTCTCCCTACCCTTTGCAGCTCAAGTCAGAAGCAACTCACCACAACTACAGTGAGGGAGGGACCTCCACTTCCAGCAGTGGTAAAGCTAGACGATTTCTAATCCCTAAGCTGGGTGGGAGAAAGTGAATCCCCATAGTTATGTGTGCATGAATCTAGTCCTATTCCCAACCTAGTTCTTATGATGTATGCACTATGTTTGGAGGGAAAGGTGTTCAGCTGTGAAACTTTGAGACAGTAGAGAGAAGGCTGCACTTCCTGCATATGGGTCACCAGGAGCATGACGATAAGGATCAGAGGAAGCTGCAATGATATCCTTACAGGTTGTAGCCTATTTCCAGTGAAACCATAAGCAATTATGAAAGCCCACTCAGCCTCATCTTACAACCATTTGACATGAGAGTGCTGAGTGGGCGATTATAATGTCCTAGAATAATTTTAAATGTCATTGTTTTTTACTGTTTTGGAAACAGTATTTAATTATGATTATAAAGTTATGTAAGTTTTGAAAAAATGTAAATGAGAAAGTGTGCATGGCTGATAATTTCATAATTTACATATCATTATTTTGATGTGTGTTTTGCTAGGTAATGCTTTGATTCTTTATAAATGCAGCGCATACACACACACACACACACACAACTCACATGCATACAATCACAACTACCACTTCCTTTTGCTTTCTCTCTCTAAAGATGAGCAAAGTCTTACTGTCTTTGTATTTAAGTTCTCAGCAAATTTAGATGTAGGGACTAAAACTACACAGACAGCAACTCCATTTTTTCTCACAATCAAACAAAAATGGAACAAGCAATTAAAAGTTACTGAACTGCAAGGGAAACTCACTTTGCTGCTCTGCTGCTGGCTGACTAAAGATGAGGAGACAATAGACATCATCTTTAGAATTAAGATATAGTGATGGAATATAGCAGTGTGCTCTACTAAAATGGAATCTATAAACATTAGACATACTCAGCAGCACTTCAGACCTGCTCTTTGCCCACAGTTAGATGGATAATTACACAAAACAAATGTGCAATGTTCAAATCTGTGGCACCACTGGTTAACAGACGGCATTTCCCTCCCAGCCCACACAGCGGTCCAAATTATCTCCTGTACAGTCAGTGCCCATATTACAAGCAGGCTACGATCCAAAGGTCCATTTGTAAGCTCATCTTTACAAACTCAGTATTAAGTTTCCTAATGAATTGATATTATAAATGGTGCTCATGTTACTAAGCTAGCCCATGTAAGCTGATTTATTAATAGACACATTCTCAAAGGGCATTGTATGTGTTATGAAAGGTAGTCATCTATCATAGTAATGCTTTTAATTCTTCATACACCAATCTTGGAAATTCAGGAATAATTTCCTCTTCTGGACTTCATGATAATACTTCCAATTATGGAAGGCGAAGATCTCAGGAATTCGTTTAGGTTGTGATGGACCAGAGACGTACAGAAAGGATCAGCACTGAACGGAAAGCGAGGAATGACATGGAATGCAATAGTTGGTATTATGACTTAGACAGTTGAGGAGCCAATGATTACAGACACCTTCTTCTAAGTCGTCCTCTATTAGTCACGACTTTGGCCTCTTAGTGATCAAGTAGCAACTGTGTTGCACAGCATGGGCTCTGTTTTCTGCAGTGACTGGGAACATTGGAAGAAGATGGTTCTTCTCCGCTGTACATTAATAATGATGAGTATGATAGGATGCACAGCATGAACGCAGAGGTGATACTAAAGAGATAAAGCATGAACGCAGAGGTGATACTAAAGAGATAAAATGTGTGTAATTCCTCTTCTGGAATGAGAAAGGAAGAATGAGATGGGAATTCGTCGTTTTATGTAATTGATTAAGTCTGCAAATCCACAGATGAAGGAAATCAATCAAATTCAAAGCATTTAAGATGAATGGAAACTCTTCATTTGACGTGCACTTGACAGGAAAGGAGAAGAGCAGCCAAGAGAGGTAACTATGTTAAAAACATAAAATAATGCAGAGACACCAAAGTGGTTCCTCGACGCTTAGAAAGGGAGGGGTAGCAGGATAATAGCCTAAATGGCTCCAAAGCATGAGTGACAACAGCCTTTCTGCTGAAACCCTTACTCCCGTAAAACTTTCAAAATTAAGTTAAAAGATGTAAACTATGAAAAGGTGAAGAAAACCTAATGACGTAATATCACAAATCATACTTCTAATGAACTCTTGAAAAGAGTGAAATGGCCACAGAATTGCTAAGGTAAAAATGGGGATATAAGTTATAAACATCTAGGTAAATTAAAAAATAGCATTCTGGAAACATTAATATTACCAAAATTATAATATTAATGGAATTAAAAGTCTGTGATAATATTCTCATAAGGAGTACATGACTGGAATTAAAACAGTTTATGTTTCTGTATCATTTGGGAAAAGGATGCTGACTGGGTGCTTCATTTTAAAGCCTTATGTATGCATATTTTATATTAAATGATTTCAAATTAAAAATGTATTTAAAAGCAAAGTTTCAAAGAGTAAATTTAAAAGTCAAGTAATATTTACCTACAATAAATAGGAGATTCATCACTAAAAGAAGGTTTAAATTTGGAAATTAAAGACCCAGTGTATCAAAAAACAAAGATGAATTCCTAAGCTTCTATTAGGGCAAAAGAAACTGTAACAGAAAAAAATAAAACAAAAAATCCAAACAGATATTTCACAGAAGAAGAATAGAAATAAGGATGGAAAATGTGAAAACACGTACAACTTCATTATCAACAAGGAGAACTGAAATTATTTCACAATGGGATACTTCTCTATTCTCAACAAATAGAAAAAAAATGTTGCGCTCCCTGCCCCCAAATCCCATGGGGGAAGAGATGAACTCCAAGAAGTGCAGATGATACTGAGAGCTCTGGAGAGACTGCCACTTCTACCCCCTTCTGCTAACACTCCTGGCCCAAGAGGAACCTGCAGAGTGGCCTCTGGGTACAGGAATATAGGTGCAGTCAGCCGCAGGAACCTGCTGGTTGCTGTCTGCTCCCAGAACTGAAGTAAACCAGTCCCAGTACTCACTACACACAGATCCTGTGCGGGAAAGAGCTCGGCCCTCAATGAGCAGACAATACTGAGAACTCAGAGAAGACAACTACTTTGTGCCCACATTCATGACCCAAGAGGAAACTGGCGAGTGCCATTTGTGCCGTCTGGGCACAGAGACCTAGGAGTACTGAGGTGCAGGACCCTTCAGGTTTCTGCCTGCACCTAGAACAGCCATTTAGATCCTGCCCCACATGGGTATACAACATATATATGTATGTATGTATATATATACACACACACACACACACACACACATATGTGTGTGTGTGTGTGTGTGTGTGTGTGTGTGTGCCCTACAATCCCACTCTTGGGTCTATACCATATAGGAAAGTTTTATGAATTATTTGGATTTATATAAAAGAAGGATCCAGGATGGTTTTTATAAGACTAACACTCAAAACTACCGATTTCTGAGTGACAGAGCAGACAAAATGACTACAGCTTATCCAGTGATATATAGTAGTACTTGTGAATTAATTGTCATAGTAATATCTTTACAATCTTGACAAACTCATAAAGGGCTAGAAGCCTTATTAACCTATTTGTGCAACTTTCAAATCAGGTACATTAAACAATATAGCAGTATGCAATTCACGCATATGTATTTACCACACGTCAAAAAACCCACCTTTTTAAAGTATGAGTGACCAACACCACATGGAGTCTGTAGCTATTATCCCTAGGGGATGGAAGAGAAGCACACACAGTATTTTTGATTCTGATACTGCTTTGTTTCTAAGTTCACCTACAATGTAGATCCTTCCATACATGTGTATTATATGGCTCTTTGAAGTAAACTCATTTTAGCTAACAAATATATTTACCTCTAAGGGTATTTGAATAATGATAATTTATAATTTTGAATTGATAGCAGTAGCTACATTTTAAACTATAATATGTAAAATCAGCTGAGATTGTTGTAAAAATCACATTTAGAGAAACTTAACAAAAGTATAGGGCACGTTCTTTGAGTTGTATGTTCTGATTATATATAGTGTCTGAAGAGAGCATGCTAGCTACTGAAACCACGATTTTAAAGAGCTTGTTTGCTCAATTATTTTAGTTTTCAGATTAGTTTTATAGTGTTTCATTTTCATTAACTGAATTGCTCCTGGATTATGCTAAATGAAGACACATAAATTTCTTTTGTTCTCCATCTTTATTAAATTGGGTATTTCTTATTTACATTTCAATTGTTATTACCTTTCCCGGTTTCCAGGCAAACATCCCTCTAACCCCCCTCCCCTTCTATATGGGTGTTCCGCTCCCCATCCACATAAATTTCTAACAACTATGTTTTATAAAAATGTAGCCTAAGCAGAAAGGCTCATAGCCACAGTCATTTTCAGTGTCAAATGTTATTTAGACACTGTGTTATAATACACTGATTTCAAACGTTATGTCCAACAAATCTGAATTCTGTTACCACAGAAAGAAAAGACACCTGACCTAACTCGGTTTGTCGTAAAATACACTGTTCTGATGCAAATGCAAGGCCTTCTTTGTCACCCTGTCCTCCATCTCAATTGCATTTATCCAAGTTACTCAACTAACCTGTAAGAAAATGACTCAATTCCGAGCACTCACAAAATGAATTACAGAATTCTCCTACTTTCCAGGTATTTTTAGCACATAGAAAGTTATGTCCGGAGTGGTTGGGAGAAAGTCTAGGCATCACACAGTAACAAAAACAAAACAAAACAAAACAAAACAAAAGGCCCAGATGCTTGTTTGTCAGCCATATTGTACAGAAACCCTTTTATTCAAGAAGTAAATTGCTGTCATACTCATCCTGTCTTTAGCTGGAAGTTTAGCGCTTAACTGTCTTCTCTATCCAAACTCCCATAGTTCTATCAGTTTCAGTCTTCTGTGCTGACAATACAACACAGTCACACTGACAACACACAGCTTCTCTTGTACCTAGAAGTAAGGGTACCCCCACCACAGGAGATCACAGAAACCATCATTTTCTTGTGTAGCTTGAGCTTCTGTACATTTCTGCTCTCCCTGTCCTCAATCCCAGTAGGGTCTTCCTAAGATCTGTATAATTCTGAACGGATGGTTTAGAACTGTAGGAAGAGACTTCCTTAAACCATTGGTTCAAGTGACTAATGAATATCTATAGTCAGATGTAATTTGGTGAAACATGAACAACTGTTTAATAAAGTGACAAATAATTTGACAATGAAATCAGGTGACCTGTAAGCTCATGGAAGAGACACATGGAATAGGTTGAAGACTATCTGAGAAAGGCTTCCAAAGGAAGGAGGGATCCTGCAAGATTTAAGCAGTGGATGAAGAGGTAAAGGCTGCAGTAGGCCTAAGGAGGAAAGGCATGGATACTCTTAGCAGCAGGATTAAGCTCAGACATGTGAAGTGAAGCAAGTACACTGTCGAAAGGACACAGAAGGGACACATCACGGAGCCTGCTCTAGTGAGGACAGAAACAGATCAGGAACATAACCAGAGCAGTCACCAAACTAACGGAATGTTCAACGAATGCCATGTGATTCAAGCAGTCACTCTCCCCTCTGATAGTTTGTTGGCAGTGCACACCTTCTATCATGCCAAATTACTGCAGCCCTAAAGTTGTGTAGAAAAATCTGTGGTAGCACATTAAGTCTTTGCCATCCAGAAAGGATTTGGCCTTTCAGGACTGCTAACAATGGCAACGTCGAGAAAGCAAAGAGAAAATCATCACCCCGTAAAACCAAAATCCCAAGGCCAGTAACCATGCAAACATTCACATTAGGCAGTCGCACTGGAACAAAGGCATGCCTTGGCCCCTAGCCACAAGCAGTTCAGAGAGAGATGGTTCCCAGCAAAACAGAATATGAAAGACTACGTCTCATTGGAATGAAGGGCTTTGTACCAAAGAGTCATAAGAAACTGCCCAGAGACACTCCACGTGACTCCTTCACTGAGTCAACACTTGGTTTCCTGTCCATAAATCTAAGAAAGCATCAACAAAGTAGAGCTGATGCTCTTGAATATAGAATGCCTCATTAGGACAGGAGTGAAATGAGTATTTAGTCCATATTTAGGATACATAAAAAAATGATCCTTTCCACTGGATGAACCAGGGACACAACAGTTACTTTTAAAATAAAAAATATATAAAGAGTAATGTTTTACAGATCCAGATTAAAATTCAGAAAGTATTACAGAGTTATAAAATGAAGATTTTTTTCCAACTAGTAGTAGTTTGTGAGAAGGATTGAATATTGTCTAACTTTGAAAGGGTTTGGTGATGGAAGGAACTTAATATTTTGTATTTGGTTTTACTTTAAACTATAGTAAAACATAGAGGTGAGCAGTAATTCAATTTATTTTAGTAATTAATATAATCTTTAATATAAACAATAATAATATTATTATGTCCTATTCTGACAAGATGGAAATAAACAATAGAAAATGAAACAACTAAAAGTAATTCACTAATATCTTAATATCTGTGAGCATATGTGCCAGATTCTAAATTGAAAGATTTGAAAACATTACCTCATTTAATTAATTATTAAATATTGCAATATCTGTTAATCTCATTCTATAGGTGCACATTGATTATCCAATGGTCAGAGAACTGAAATATGATTACAACAAAAACCAGGCTTGTCTTGCTTCATGACCACAGACCTGACCGTGAACAAGTTGGCATAGGCAGGTCCACAGTAGTAAAAGGAAACAAGTTGATTCCTCAAGACAAGGTTTCTCTGTGTAGTCCTGGCTGTTCTGGAATTCACTACATAGGCCAAGCTGGCCTTGAACTCAATTATCCTCTTGCCTTTGGCTCTGCTCATGGGGATTAAGGATGGGTCACATCATGTCTGCTGAGATATAGGTTCTTAAGCCTGGGAGAAGATATGGGTGATGGGAAAGGACTGCTGTTGAGTATGGAAGGGTTTCAGGAGGTAAGGTTCAGCAATGGAAGTGTCTTAACATTGTGGTGATGACTAGGCTATATTAGGAGCCACATGGTAATAAACTAAAAAATATATTCAGTAACGCACATTATGATGCAGGAAAGAGAAGAGACAGACAGAGAGACGGAGACAGACAGACAGACACAGAGACACAGAGACAGAGAGGCAGAGACAGAGACAGAGACAAAGAGAATCAGAGAAAATAAACCTCAACCAGGTCTAAGCTAAGTGCTTTTCCAACTAGAATTCGTTTAGCTAGGGATGTAAGGACTAGACATCAATTGCTTATATGGTCATTGCAATCCCAGTGGTGTAGTGGATATAAGATTTAGCTAGGTTTCCACAAAGACCACTAATGCCACCAACTTTTAATCACCTTAGCTCTGTTACAGACAGGGGTAGTCTACTAAAGAATACTGAAAAAGAAAATCCCTCCAAACACCTTTGTTATGCTGAGGTATAACATAGGCAAAGGGATTGGATTCATGAGCTTGGATCTTAAAGAAGTCTCTGTAAGGTTTGTGCACTAAAAGACATAACTAGAAAGTACCTTCTTTAAGTATGCACACTTTAAATGAAAAATTGGCAATAATGAATTCTTAGACAAGGAATTTTTCAGGTAATAACTTATGGAATTATGTGTCTCTCTAATTATGAAAAGCTCCTTAATCTATCACCAAACCTGCCAACTAACAAGAATGAGCAGAGGCAGGAAATGAATTTAAAGCATCTCCCTTCCTTGTCTTTGCCAAAAATTTACTCATAAATCATGGCTATTTTTTCCCATGAGTTATTTTTGTAGTCACTCATCCCACTTCATAGGAAATAGTAATTCTGTAAAAATTAAATCATCAAAACCACAATTTAATAAATGAACATCACAGTGATTAAATGTTGAAAGACCCTACTACCTTTAAGGACAGCACATGTCTTCATAGCAACATTATATGCAAAAGGTACTCCATGTCACTCTTCCCACTAGTGTATAAAGGAATCCCTTAAAATTATAATAGCTCCAGGGACTAGGCCACTACCCAAAGACTATACATGGACTGACCCTGGACTCCGACCTCATAGGTAGCAATGAATAGCCTAGTAAGAGCACCAGTGGAAGGGGAAGCTCTTGGTCCTACCAAGACTGAACTCCCAGTGAACGTGATTGTTGGGGGGAGGGCAGTAATGGGGGGAGGGTGGGGAGGGGAACACCCATATAGAATGAGAGGGGGAGGGGTTAGGGGGTTGTTGGCATGGAAACCAGGAAAGGGAATAACATTTGAAATGTAAATAAGAAATACCCAATTTAATAAAGATGGAAAAAAATTACAATAGCTCCCAGGTATAAAATAATTTTAATATTATTTTTCACTATGAAATCTGATTTTGGAAAACTAAAAAGAGATAGTTGTATGACAGAATATGTCAGAATTTAGAAGAGTACCAGCACTTAAACAGACAAACAAACAAACAAAATAACCAATTAAAGAATGTTCTTCCAAGATTCAGCCCACAGGTCAGATCTCATGGAGCTTTAAAAGAATTGCTGTGGACTCACTGGACCTCATTTAGTTGCCTGAGTCATGATCATCTTCAAACCTTAGCATCCAGTGCTCTCCTAGAGAGCTTGTTAAACTGCCAACAGCAGAGACTCATGGTAATAATTTCTGATGAATAAATTAGTCTGGGTGGGATCCAAGAAGTATAATTATGACAGGTCATCAAGCGATGTTGCTATATCAATACATGTTTCTTAATGCAAGAATATGAAGAGCTCCTTCAACATGCAAAGTAAAACCAAACAGATGCTTAGGAGGGTAAAGCAAAGTGACCATCAGGAAACTAGTAACTAGAACAGCCATAAAAATGTCTTCACATCCTTTAATTAAACCAGTACAAAGCCAATAGTCAAGCTTCTTACTTTCAATAATTCTTTGAAGAATATCATGGTTAAAAGAAAAATGTACCCAGAGTACTTCAGACCCAAAACTTGCCTGCAGAGAGCTGCTCTGCCAGAAGCGCTCTACTCTTAATCCCACAGATGGGACCCCACTTTTGCTCCACTGATTGTCCAAAGAGAAACCCTCTAGGAGGGTGAAGGATATGGGAGACACAGGGCTGCCTGGCCCTGCAACAGTACCCTTCCAGTCTCCATCTGTGTCCATAGCTAAGGCTGTTCCACAGCACTCCATACCCAAAACCTTCCTGGAGATAGCTAGCCTCCCAGGAGTGCTCTCACTCTTAAGATCACAGGCTCACAGGCTCACAGGCTCACAGGCTCACAGGCTCACAGGCCCACAGGCTCACAGGAAGGGCAAGCTCCAGTCAGAGACAGCAAGACCAAATGACATCAGGCATAACCAGAAAACTAGAGGCAAGCATAGAAACCTAAGCAACACAAACCAAGACAACTTGGCATCATCAGAACCCAGTTCTCCCACCAAAGCAAATACTGGTCATCTCAATACACCAGAAAAGCAAGATTTCGATTTAAATTCACATCTCATGATAATGTTAGAGGATATTAAAAAAGACATAAATAACTCCCTTAAAGAAATACTGGAGAACAGAGGTAAATAAGTAAAAGTTCTTAAAGAGGAAACACAAAATTCCTTTAAAGATTTACAGGAAAATACAACCTAACAGGTAAAGGAATTGAACAAAACCATCCAGGATCTAAAAATGGAAATAGAAACAATAAAGGAATCACAAAGGGAGACAACCTGGAGATAGAAAACCTAGGAAAGAGATCAGGAATCATAGACACAAGCTTCACCAACAGAATACAAGACATTGAGGAGAGAATCTCAGGGACGGAAGATACCACAGAAAATATTGACATAATAGTGAAAGAAAATGCAAAATGCAAAAAACTCCTAACCCAAAACATCCAGGAAATCCAGGAAGAAGACCAACCTAAGGATAATAAATATAGAAAAGAACAAAGATTCCCAAATTAAAGGGCCAGTAAATATCTTCAAAAAATTATAGAAGAAAACTTCCCTAACCTAAAGAAAGAGATGCCCATGAACATGCAAGAAGCCTACAGAACCCCAAACGTATTGGATAAGAAAAGAAATTCCTCCTGTCACATCATAGTTAAAATGCCAAATATACAATACAAAGAAAGAATATTATAATCAGTAAGGGGAAACGGTCAAGTAATATATAAAGGCAGAAGTATCAGAATTACACCCAACCTCTCAACAGAGACTATGAAAACCAGAAGATCCTGAGAAGATGTCATACCCACCCTAAGAGAACACAAATGCTGGCCCAAGCTACTGTATCCAGCAAAACTTTCAATTACCATATATGGAGAAGCAAAGATATTCCATGAAAACACTGAATTTACCCAATATCTTTCTGCAAATCTAACCTTACAAAGAATAGATGGAAAACTCCAACAAAAGGAGAGAAATTACACCCTAGAAAAAGCAAGAACGTAATCTTCTTGCAAAAAAAAACAAAAAGAAGATAGCCACACAAAGCTAATTCCAATTCTAACGACAAAAACTACAGGAAACAACAATCATATTCCTTAATATCTCTTAACATCAATGGACTCAATTTCCCAATAAAGAGACATAGACTAACAGACTGGATATATTAACAGGACCCAGCATTTTGCTGCATACAGGAAATGCACCTCAGTGAGAAAGACAGACACTACCTTGGAATAAAAGGCTGGAAAACAATTTTCCAAGTAAGTGGTCCCAAAAAACAAGCTGGAGTAGCCATTTTAATATAGAATAAAATCAACTCACAACCAGAAGTTATTTAAAAAGATAAGGAAGGACACTTCATACTCATCAAAAGAAAAATCCACAAAGGTGAACTCTCAATTTTGAACATCTATGCTCCAAGTGCAAGTGCACCCACATTTATAAAAGAAACTTTACTAAAGCTCAAAGCAACTCATACAATAATAGTGAGAGACTTTGACACTGCACTCTCAGCAATGGTCATACCATGGAAACAAAAACTTAACAGAGACACTGAAATTAACAGAAGTTATGAACCAAATGCTGTTAACAGATATCTATAGAACATTTCTTCCAAAAGCAAAAGAATATGCCTTCTTCTCATCACCTCATGGTACCTTCTACAAAGATGACCATATAATTGGTGACAACAATAGATACAAGAAGATTGAAATAATCCCATGCAACCTATCAGATCACCATGTTGGCTAAGGCTGGTCTTCAACAATAAAAATAACAGAAAACCCAAACAGACATGGAAGATAAACAATGCTCTACTTAACAACAACTCAGTCAAGGAAGAAATAAAGGAATTAAAGACTTTTTAGACTTTGATGAAAATGAAAGCACAACATACCCAAACTTATGGGAAACAATGAAAGCAGTGCTAAGAAGGAAACACATAGCTCTGAGTGCCTATAAAAAGAAACGGGAAAGAGCAAACACTACCAGCTTGACAGAACACCTAAAAGCTCTAGAACAAAAAGAAGCAAATATGCCCAGGAACAGTGGACAGCAGGAAATAATCAAACTCAGAGCTGAAATCAACCACGTAGAAACAAAAAGAACTATACAAAGAATCAACAAAACTGGGAGCTGGTTCTTTGAGAAAATCAACAAGATAGATAAAACCTTAGCCAGACTAACCAGAGGGCAGAGAGACAATATGCAAATTAACAAAATCAGAAATGAAAAGGGAAACATAACAATAGACAATAAGGAAATTCAAAAATTACGAGATCCTATTACAAAACCCTATACTGAACAAAACTGCAAAATTTGGATGAAATGGACACATTTCTAGACAAATACCAGGTACCAAAATTAAATCAGGATCAGATAAACCATCTAAACATCCTATGACATCTAAAGAAATAGAAGCAGTCATTAAAAGTCTCCCAACCAAAAAAAGCCCAGAACCATATGGGTTTAGTGCAGAATTCTGTCAGACCTTAAAAGAAGAACTAAGACCTCTACTCTTCAAACTATTCCAGAAAATAGAAACAGAAGGAACACTTCCTTGAAGCCACAATTATGCATATCCCTAAACCACACAGAGAACCTACAAAGAAAGAGAACTTCAGACCAATTTCCCTCATGAATATCAATGCAAACATACTCAATAAAATTCTCACTAACCAAATCCAAGAACATGTCACGACAATCATTCACTATGATCATGTAGGCTTCATCCTAGGGATGCACGAATGGTTCAATATGCAGAAATCCATTAATGTAATTCAGTATATAAACAAACTCAAAAAAATGACAATCTCATTAGATGCTGAGAAAGCATTTGACAAAATGCAACACCCCTTTATGATAAAATTGTTGAAAAGATCAGAAACTCAAAGCCCATACCTAAACATACTAAAAGCAATATACAGCAAACCAATAGCCAACTTTAAACTAAATGGAGAGAAACTTGAAGCAATCCCACTAAAATCAGGGACTAGATATGGTTGCCCATGCTCCCTATCTATTCAATAAAGTACTTGAAGTCCTATCCAAAGCAATTAGACAACAAAAAGAGATCAAAGGAATACAAACTGGAAAGGAAGAAGTCAAAATATCACTATTTGCATATGATATGATAGTATACATAAGTGACCCCAAAAATTCCATCAGAGAACTCCTAATCCTGATAAACAACTTCAGCAAAGTCACTGGATATAAAATTAACTCAAGCAAATCAGTAGCGTTCCTCTACTCAAAGGATAAAAAGGTTGAAAAAGAAATTAGGAAGTGACACCCTTCACAATAACCACAAATAACACGAAAATACCTCAGTGTGACTCTAACCAAGCAAATGAAAGATCTGTATGACAAGAACTTCAAGTCTCTGAAGAAAGAAATTGAAGATCTCAGAAGATGAAAAGACCTCTCATGCTCATGGATTGGCAGGATTAATATAGTAAAAATGGCCACCTTGCTGAAAGCAATGTACAGATTCAATGCAACCCCCATCAAAATTCCAACTCAATTCTTCATAGAGTTAGAAAGAGCAATTTGAAAGTGCATTTGGAATAAACAAAACCCAGGATAGTAAAAAACTATATTCAACAATAAAAGAACATCTGGGGGAATCACCAGCCCTGATCTCAAGTTCTATTATAGAGTAATCGTGATTAAAAACTGCATGGTATTGGTGCAGAGACAGGCAGGTAGATCAATGGAATATAATTGAAGACCCAGAAATGAACCCACACAACTCTGGTCACTTGATCCTTGAGAAAGGAGCTAAAACCATTTGGGGGGAGAGAGAGAGAGAGAGAGAGAGAGAGAGAGAGAGAGAGAGAGAGAGAGAGAGAGAGAGAGAGAGAGAGAGAGAGAGAGAACACACATGGTGCTGGTTCAACTGGCGGTCAATATGTAGAAGAATGCAAATCACTCTTTTCTTATCTCTCTGTACCAAGCTCAAGTCCAAGCGGATCAAGGACCTCCACATAAAATCAGATACACAGAATCTAATACAAGAGAAAGTCGGGGAAAGCCTCGACCACATGGGCACTAGGGAAATTTTCCTGAACAGAACACCAATGACTTATGCTCTAAGGTCATGAATCAACAAATGGGACCTCATAAAATTGCAAATCATCTGTAATGCAAAGGACACTGTCAATTGGACAAAAGGCAACCAACAGATTGGGAAAAGATCTTTAACAATCCTACATCTGATACAGGGCTCTCATCTAATATATACAACATATTCAAGAAGTTAGACCCCAAAGAATCAAATGATCCTATTTTAAAGAGAGGTAAAGATCTGCGGAATACCAAATGGCTGAGAAGCACCCAAACAATGTTCAACATCATTAGTCATCAGGGAAATGCAAATCAAAACAACACTGAGATTCCACCTCATACCAGTCAGAATGGCTAAGAGCAAAAACTCAGGTGATAACAGATGATGGCAAGGATGTAGAGAAAGGGGAACACTCCTCCATTGTTTTGGGGATTACAAGGTGGTATAACCACTGTGGAAATCAGTCTGGCATTTTCTCAGAAAATTGGACATAGTATTACTACCTGAGGACCCAAGTATACCACTCCTGGGCATATACCCAAAAGATGCTCCAACATATAACAAGGACACATGCTCCACTATGTTCATAGCAGCCTTATTTATACTATTCAGAAGCTGGAAAGAACCCAGATTCCTTCAACAGAGGAATGGATACAGAAAATGTACATCTACACAATGGAATACTGTTCAGCTATCAAAAATAATAACTTCATGAAATTCATAGGAAAATGGATGAACTAGAGAATATCTGAGTGAGGTAACTCAGTCACAAAGAACACACATACTATGCACTCACTGAGAAGTGGATATTAGCCCAAAAGCTTGGAATATCTAAGACAAAATTTACAGATCATATGAACCCCATTAAGAAGGATGTCCAAAATCTGGATGCCCAAAATCTTCTTATAAGGAAGAACAAACTACAGTAGAGCAAGAACTGAAGCAAAGGTCATCCAGAGACTGCCCACCTGTGGACCCATACCATATGCAGCCACTAAGTCCACTCACTATTGCTGATACCAAGAAGTTCTCGCTGACAGGAGGCAGATATGGATAACTTCTGAGAAGCTATGCCAGAGCCTTACTGATACAGATGAGGATGCTTGCAGCTAGCCATCAGAATGGGCACACCAATGGAAGTGTAGAGAAAGGACTCAAGGAGCTGAAGGGTTTTGCAACCCCATAGGAAGAACAATAATATCAACCAACCAGATCCCACCAGAGCTCCCATAGATTAAACCACCAACCAATGAGTACACATGGAAGTCCCATGGCTCCAGCCGCATATGTAGCAAAGGATGACATTGTCTGGCATCAATAGGAGGAAAAGCCCTTGGTCCTGTGATGGCTCTTTTCCCCAATTTAGAGGAACGTCAGGGCATGGATGTGGGAGTTGGTTGGTGGGAGTGGGAGCATACTCATAGAAGAAGGCAGAACAGGGAGTGGGGATGGGAGGGAGGAAAGGGGATAATATTTGAAATGTAAATACATGAAATATCCAAGATAAATAAATTTTAAAAAAGAAAAATGAAGTGTTAAAGATCTTTATTTGTTCTAGCTTTCTTTAAATTTATTTAAAAAAGCTTCCTGTGCATATTTGGTCATCAAGGAAACATATTTAATATATACTAAAGCAAAGTGTAAAATCATATAAAATACCATGTCAAAGGAAGCATTCCTTCATTAAATAAAAAAATAGTTTGACATGCAGTTATCATACATGATAAGTAGCTTTTGGCAGAATCAGAAAAGAAGTATAAGCTCAATGTAAATTTTTGGATGATTTTCAAGTGAATACTAACTAGTCCTTAATTGAAAAAGTTAAAAGACTATGAAAAGGTTGTAGGCAAGGGCCTCTGGCATGGTTCAACAGGGAAAACACTTGGTGCCAGACTTGCCAACATGAGCTCGGTACCTGATACCTCCATGGGGAACAGAGAGAACTCCTAAAAATTCCATCAACTGACTTCCACATAAAAGTCATGGTACATGTGCATGTGCATGTGCATGCATACACACACACACGCGCACGCGCACACACACACACACACACACACACACTCAGAGCAAAATAGAGCTTGAGGACAAAAAGTGGTTTTGGATCTAAGATTTAAGATTTTTGAACTCTAAAGTAACTTTGACAGGAAGAAGAAGTCAATTGTCAAAATGCAATGGTTAAGTGGTACAGAGTAGAATATGAGAGGAACAGAGACTAGAAAACTGTGTCAGTTTCTAAACAAAGGACACGGGAGTAAAAGCCAATTATAGTAATAAGAACTTAGAAGACAAGAGAGGTTGCAATACCAACCAAAAGTGGGGCCAATGAAACTAAATTTTAAAATGTTTTAAACCTTCGTTAAAAAGAACTGAATCAAGTGAATAGACAGTAAAATTTGAGTTGATTTGCTTGGAACTGAACGTCCTCAGCTTCACTTATTGGCAGAGCTCCCATCAAAGACATAGGCTGAAGAGCCTCTAGCATCACAGCCAGTAATTCTATCAGCCATGCATGTCTCCGTTGCTCAATCATCTATCCGTTACATGTCCCCCTTGCTTTGGTCACACTCCTCCTCATACCAGATGGCTCCCGAGGTGGTATAGCCGTCTCTATTTAACATTTGGCACTCTTGTCTTTAACTGGTGGTTTTTGAATTACATTAGCTTTTAGGTTTGACCCTGTAAAAAAAGTTTTTGGTTGTGTGGAAGGTGTTCACAGTTTATTCTTAGACTGTGAAATGCTGCCCAGAGTTTCAGGTGGAAGATATCCAGCACTGGTTTAAATATCCATAGGAACAGTTGGGACCAGAGAACTGTACATAAGAATGCCTGATGAAATCACTAAAAAAGAGAAGGTAGACAGAGGGGAGAGGATCCAAAATAGAATCTGTGTATTCTTGTGGCGGAGCAAGGGGATGGATAAAGTAGGAAAGAGGGAGAAGATAGAATAATCAGAATTCGGGGAAACAATGTAGCTCAGAGCCATGGGTGCCAAGGAAAGAATGACTCACTGGAAAGTAGGGCTAGAGACTGCTCCCATCTGCTGAGAGAGCAGAAAGGCAGGGCACACAGAAAGACACCTGGTCCGAAGCTTTTAGGCAGCAGGTCCCTGCACTGATGGAAGCTGTGAATTGATAGCACCATTCTCCATTGAATCCCACAGAGAAGCGACAAAATAGCAGTCTTCTGGGCCCCACTGAAGGGCAGGGAGATTACAGTGTGCTACTGCATAAGTGAAAAGCAGTTTACATATTCATTCAAATAACGTTTGGAAGGTGGGTTGGTAGAGCATTTATTTTATATCTGAGGGAGTCTGTCTAATGCCACAGGACCGGGCAAATCTGGAATTCAATTCCAGGTTTACCCATGTAGAAACTCATTGTTATAGTCGCAAAGCACATCTTATGAGCAACTATTGCCAACACCCTTATTCAATAATGATCTGAATTCAGAATCAGAAGAGGTCTGATTGTTCATAATTTTAGGACTATTTTATGAGGAACCACTTCAATTCTGTGATGACACCTATGTAAATTAATATCAGAAAATGCACTCTTGCCTTGATATTTTATGTTTCTGGCATACTTCATTTTAAACTTAGTCTGATAATGTTTGTGAACATGCTTAAAAGCCAAGATGTCGACATGTTATTTTCCTTCTTGACAACTGTGTAATCTGTAGACTTTAATAAATAAAAATGATTAGCATTTCAAAGGAAAATAAACAAATGTCTGGAAGAAACACAGTTAGCTGAGAGAGTTTCAAAGCCTGGTCTGTTTGAGTATGTCTTTCCGAAGAAGCGCAAAGTAGACATCATCTGCCTCTTCTTGAGCTCACACAGTTCATCATTTTTTATCAAAACAAGAGAAAGAAGCCATGGTATTTTATTTTAGCATTTCTGATTGGAGAATTTGCTGCTTATAGTTAATATTTCATTTATAATTACAAACATTAATATTTTACATGCAGATTCATGTATACATTGTGCCAAAAGATAAAATGAATTCATGATGGCAATTTCAACTAAAGCTATAGAACCTTTTCAGTTGCAATTATGTTAAATGAAAATTTTTCTCAACTTTAAAATATATTTTTCTCCCCCAGACGTTCATTGATGTTATTGCATCACTCATAATAGCTGAAGGTAGCACAGATGAAACTACATAGCCTTTTTGTAAGTATTTCAACTTTTTAAGATATTACCGCACCATGAAGTGACATTGCAGGGTGTCTGCTCCAAGCGTCAGCGAACAATGGAGGAGAAGAAAGGGATCGTTAAAGGCTGTTACTGGTCAGCCTGGGGAGTTGGCTTGTAACTCCTCCTCCCAGGTCTAGGCAGTATTTGAAGGTGAGTACCTTTGCCTTTGGGTTTGGGGTTTTGTTTTGTTTTGTTGTTGATTTTTTTGCACATAGTGGGTTGTTTCTATGCTCATTCATTTTAGTTGATTATCCTTTTTAATTATGTAACTCTAACTATATATTAAACAGTGCTTTCTGGCATATATCTCTAACTCCTGAGCGTATATATGCATAGAAATTCTAGGAATAATGCTTATCCTGATGTAATGTCAGGCCTAGACACATACAATATGATATGAAGCAAACTCATGGTAGAATTTGTTTAAATAATAATTAATAATAATATAATTAACATATATCAATGATGGAAAACAACTGAGATAGACGTGGACTATTGAAGAGAGTGTAAAATCATACAATGGCCCTAGAACAGCTTGGAGCAGAACCCAGCACAGTTCATACCTATGACTTCCACTTCCTTTGGATACTCAATAGAAACCATCTGGAAAGGAGTTTTTAAAAGGTTCATAATTATTGTAGCCCTAAACTGGAGACAAGCCAAATGTTCATCCAAACAGGAATAAGCAAGTCATGGGGTACCTCAAAAACTGCTCAGAGGAAATAATAAACAAAACAAGGGATAGTGTGTGTGTGTGTGTGCATGTGTGTGTGTGCATAAATATATTGCAATATTGATACGTTTCAGAAGTACTAGGTCCATTCAAAGAAACTAAACACAAAAGAGAATATTTTTGCCATTCAATTTATACCAAGTACAAGACAAACAAAATAAATTATAGCAAATGTCAGAATAGCTGTTGGAACCAGGAAGACTCCCTCTGAAGACAGATATGTCCTGTGTTTGAGTTGGGTATTCTAATGCAGTTATAAATGAATAAGCCGAATGTACTATTGACTTACATCGTCAACCTTTGTACATTTGATCATATTTAAATTAAGTCTTACTTAATTAAAAATAAATCAATAACACCTGAAAATATCCTTTATTGGTCCAGTTAGTCGTCTTAGCTAGATTAGCCGCACCCTTACAGCTCAGCACCACGGCGAGGGTCAGAGGCCAGGATCAGCTGGATAGCCCCCATCTGAGTTTTCAGGCAACCACATTTTCTCTGCTACTTTTGCAGTCCTTGTCCCACTCCAAATTTCTAGAACCTTTCTATGCTTCTGAGAGCTTTCTGTACCACACTGCTGACCTGGAACTGCCTAGCCTGTCTCCTCATTCCTATCAACATTTATCTTAGAAAATGCTAGTAAAATGTCTTTCATGACTGTGAAAATGCATAAAATGCCACAATCTGAAGACCTTTTTCCAAGAGCTACACGGTGAGAATAAAAATGGAAATAAAATTAAAAATATAAAGTAGCAATAAGTTTTACTACAAGAAAATATTAATTTCCTACTAGTAATACTAACATAAATACAATTATATATCTGGCTATTTTAACTGAAAAAAGAACATTTTCCACATTAGTAGTAAACAGAATAAATGTTCAACACGTAAGCAAGTGTTTTTATGAATTAGTTTGGAAAATAAAGGATCCCTGCACCCCCCCCCTCCCCTAGAAGACTGGAAATGGCAATTTGCAATACACTGAAGTGTAATTGGTATGTTGGGAAGATGTTCAAGCAGAGGAAAGATAAACAGAGTATAGCAAGAGATAAAACAGTCTGTCACTATCAGTTGTCCTCAGAGATGTCCTGCTTACTGATTAGTCTAGTAGATAATGTATACAGATGCCTGGAATAAGACGACTCAGCTCACCCCAGAGTCCTAGAAGCTGAGAGATAAGTAAGTCTGTTAACCTATCACATTCACTTTGTGCTTAGCATATGTACTTATTCTGAATCGTCATATGCAATAGCATGTTTACACAGTTTTAAGTGTAAACAGACATGTCCAACATAAAAATAATTGATAAAGTAAGGAGGGTGCAGGTACCATGAGACAGAATGCAGTCCCCAACAGGCAATTAGTATATTAAAAATTCTTGCCATACCTATAAATTTGTGCTAACATTGAATATATGGTCTGATCCATACTAGACAAACACAGTACTATTGATCTATATCCTTAGTCCCTTTCTTATACTTATTTTATTCCTGAAACAAACAATTCTGGCCTTAAGCCCACTCTGAAGTTCAGACAATCCTCAAACTCATTGCAATCCTGTTCAATTAGGTTCCAAAGTAGCTGAGATTTTTAGGCCTATACCAACTGGGCCAGCAGCCATATATTTTTCCTTAAAAATAAATGTTTTCCAAAACAGTTTACTCAGAACTGTCCTCTTTTAAAAATGTTTAACTATGTAAAGGCAAACTCCAAAAATCATATGCCAAAATCTTTGCAGGAGTTCCCTTTGGATATTATGATTATGAATGCTGTAATCATTTTTTCTCAAACTTATTCAACTCTTCCACAGTGACAGTGATGATGAGTAATAGCAAATGTTACTGAAAACTCCTAAGAGTTCCAAGTGTTCCAGGAATGTGACAGGAGAAAAGCTGAAAATGTAAGAGGGTCCCACTTTCCTTCTCTTGTTACCAGCAGTGGATGTTAGAACATAGCCACGTCCTTCTGCCTCATCTCCCCAAGGACTCACGTTGGAAGACCTTCCTTCCCAGTACATTTTCCTCCTTTCCACACTCCGATGTGATTACCTCCCTCCTTTAAAACCTCTCCTTAATATTATAAACTAAGCAAGGAATGAATTTAAACTGTCTGCCTAATGGTGTACACGGGAGTTATGAATGTTCTCGGTTTAAGTAAATTCTAATAAATAAAGTCAGTCAAAGATAAGAGAAATTCTTTAAAAACTATAAACAAGAAAATGATTAGTTTCTCTGGCCTTGTTTAAGATCAAGGGAGTTACTTAATTTAAATGTCTTCGCTGAGGATGACTTGGCTGTAATTAGACAGCCCTACATTTGGGTCCCTGATAAACAGAGCTGCTATGGGAAAGACACCTAATCCGGTCTCGGAGTCTTCATTTGTAAGACTAGGCATATGCTGCTAGCATGGAAACATCCCTCTTAATGTTCTGAGATTCTCGCTCTAGAAGTGTTTTTGTCATTCTACAAAAAGTTCAAAAAGAATGCAAAGTCACAATCCAATTACACTGTCATTTTTAAGAAAGTATGCCTGACTTAAGAGTAAGAGCAAGATAGGGGACGTTCATACAATATTTACCATTAGAAAATCACAAACATTAAAGCAGAGAAATGTTGGGAAATGACAGGACAAAACCTAAAGTGTTATAAATAGGATATGATGAAATGCATGCTGGAAAAGCACCTGCCACAAAGCTGTCTTGGTCAAAGGAAAGAGTGTTAAACATTCAATATTTTTTAAAACTTAAAATAACACCAGCACTTTAGATTGCATAATAGGCTAAATAATCATTTCTAAGGATATTGGAAATGACTGAGGATGATCAAATGGGGGGACAAAAGGAGACTGAAGGCTGAGGTATTTAATTATGTCTGATCATACCTATATCTTCCTAGCTATAGGAAAGATGAGTGGTAGCTCTGGATATCCTATACAATCAATAATAATGACTATGACCCTTTAAAGAGAATATACAGCAGCTTACTTTCCATGTTCTGCAGACTTTCCCAAGAAAGAGCAATACATTTTCCAATTAAAACTCTAGTTAACATTCCATTCACAGTAATTGATCACTACTGTGAAGGTATCAAGTTCAAGAGCTTTTTGACAAGATTCCTCAAGATTTATCTGGATGTAAGGCAGTCTTCACTAAGAGGTGCCCATTATTCTCAGGTTCAAGCCTGAGAATAAGCTTATAAAGTCATCCATTGTAGATCCTACTTCACAGAAAGATACCTTCCTCAGAGAGTTGTGCGAGGACCATGCATGACTTCTCTCAAGTGAAAACATTAATTTAATATGCAAAGTCTTCAGTATTATCCCAAATTTTCTAAGGAACAACTCTTGCGATACAACAAAGTTATATTACAGTTTCTATATGCCCCCTGTGTGGTTTTGATGGAATTTAAAATCTGAGTCATTAGCATATGTCAGAAAATTATTTAAATGATTAACTTACTGCATTATTACAATGCTTTTAATCCCCCCACCCCACCAAAAAAAACTGTATAGCATTTTAGAAACACTGTCTTATTTATTTCTTATACTATTTGGTACCCTGAGGATTGATAGCATTATTATTTTAGAGAGGTCATCTAGCTTATAACCAGTATACCTTAATACCTTTAGTTTTTATTTTCACTCCAATCTATGATACATTTTAATCAATGATATTAAGATACTTACAAATGGATCTCTAAATATAATATCACATGTACATTACAGGCTGTTCGTAGTTTTAAAAAATCATATCTTTTAATAAGTTCCAACTAACAGAACATACGTGTTGTTGCTTCTACACAAATAGAAGGCATCCAGGAACTGTCTACAAACATGTGAGTACTAGGAGTGTTTGTCAAAGGACCGTGAGAGATAACACTAACCACATTAGTTGTCACAAGGGAATTCAACTTTAGGAAATTAGAATGCTATTTTGAAAATGTAAGAAGTATTCATTTACACTATGAACACACCTTAGCCTTATCTCAAAGCTCTCTGGTGACTCCATGATTCAGCTAGAGGGACTGCCTCTTGCAAGCTAGGCAATATGCACGGTAGCTGCACAAGCAAAAGGCGTTTTCTTGGTAAGACTATCTATATAAATTACTTTGTCATCTCCATGAAGAATAGAATGCTTTAATTATTAACTTTTGACAGACTATCTCAATTTTCCAAGTGCTCTTTAATAATTCCCCACAAGTAATTGGGTATTTTAATTATATATAGCTCCTTGTCACTGTTCATCTAAAAAACATTATAAGATTAGTTAAATAAAGATGTATCCTGCCTGACTGTTTTCCCAGGTTGTATTCTCATTGTTTTCAAGTTATTTCAACCATGATACAAATGTTTGTGCTTCAAATTGGATTGTTTTTTTTAATCATGCTTTTTCAAACCATAATAAACAGCAAGAAATTTTAAGTCCTGCAAAGTCAATCATCTTTTCTTTCTGATCCAACAGTCTTAGGGAGAGAGGACATCAGGGTTTCCCACATTCCCACAGAATCATTCAGCTTCTTAAACTTTGATCCTTTAAAGTCAGTGCACACACAACATATGTTCATCTGTTTGGGTGGAAGCAAGCCATTGGGACCCAGGGAATCTGCATGAGGAATGTAAGTTCCAGCTCTTATGCTTATAAACCTGGCTCAGGCCACACACTACAAATGACCAAGGCAACAATCTTTCCTCATGGGAAAAATGATGCAGAAATCAGCCATGCCTAATTTATAGGATTTTTGTCTATATCAAATGAGATAAAATTAAAAAAAAACACTTTGTAGAGGCCAATGTGATCTGCAAATCTGAAAACTAAGATGTAACGAGACAAGTTCTCAATTTAAAAAGCAAAACGACACCTCTGCCAGTCTCCTGTAGCAATGTGTCCTGAGGGAGGGTGTGGGTCCACTGGCTCGGGTGTTATTACAGGGTCACAGGAATAACAGAAAATATATCAGGAGATTAAACGAAAACAAGAGCAAAGATACGGTTTTGCTCCTCCTGTGATCTGGCTTCAGGTAAGAAGCAAGGCATCTCTAGGGTGGTTGGCAAGAGGTGTGCTGGCTCAGCATGAAATCCTGAGACACAAAACACATTTTTTCCAGCCACTTTTACGTCTGTCAGCCCAGGAAGATAATATCCTACAGCAAGCACCACATACTTAGTAAGCACTTGCTGACTGATTGGTTTCTGCTTTCTTGGCATTGGTTGGGACAGTGATTCGTCAGTACAGCCTGTGTGGAAACACCCTCATTTTGATAATAACCTAAATACTGACTTATTGTGAATGAGGAGTTTGAATAAATGGAATTACATAAGAATAGTGATCTCCCTGTACACAAGCTGTCATCATTCATCTTGCCTTTGCAGGCCTTGTTCTAGCAAGGGGACCAAGGCATCTGTGCAGATAGAATAAATCTCAAGTGAAACAAGATATAAAACACACATGAACACACACACACACACACACACACACACACACACACACACACACAAACTCATCATTGATCACAGTACTCAGAGCCTTTGAATAGCATTACTAAGAAAAGTGAGTTTATAATCATATGATTTCATTTGTTTTGAAGAAATTCAGAAGGCTGGGAGCCTATTTAAAGACAGAGCATTTGCTTGCTTGTGCAAGATATGGGGTTTGATTCCTAGCAGTGGGATGAAAAGATCAAAAACCAATTATAATTTTAGATAAGGTATGAGTGATGGTAATTTCCTTACATAAAGACTTCTACCTCTACACTTAATTTGTAAGTTACTTCAAAGCCTCTCTGAAGGTGTTCCTCCTTATGGAAGACTTTCCACATTCTCTACTGGACACAATTTCGTTCATTTCTAAACAATGCTACTGCCATGGGCAGATCCTCATGGTCAGGCATACCATCTGAAGAATGCCAGATTCATCAAACTCCATAGAGCATATGAGCTTATGAGCATATGAGGTGAGATCTAGCCTCATGTGTCAACCCAGAAGTTCTTTGACTAAATTGCCCTGATCTCAAAACCCTAGGCTGCTGCTGTCATCAGAAGTTATCTTTGGGAAACAGAAATGATGACTTACTCTGTAGAGTGACTGTCCCAACACTTCTTGCATTCTGTTGACACTCAGCAGAAATAAATGTAGGCCAAATGGGCATAAAGCTTTGCCTGTTACAGTGGTTCACCAAACAGCCTCTCTTTTCCAATAAGTGGAAGCAAACAATTAAAGTATGGACATTAAGTGCCTGTTAAAAACTGTTCACATATTTTAAGAAGCCATCAGGCTGTCTCTCAAAAACAGATAATTAAATAGAAGAGCCTGGAAAATGACTCTGGTTAAAGCACTTGCTACTTTCTCAGAGATCCCAATTTTAATTATTAGTACCCATATGTTTAAACACAACCATCTATAACTCCATGGGATCCAATAGTCTCTTCTGCCCTCTGATGGTGCCCTATGCGCAAACATACAGAAAAAGCACCAATACAGAGAACAATAAAACTAAAGAGATAGATAGATAGATGATAGATAGATAGATAGATAGATAGAGATAGATAGATAGGCAGACAGACAGATAGTGGAAGGGAGGGAGTGAGGGAGGGAGTGAGAGAAGGAGTGAGTGAGTGAGTGAGTGAGTGAGTGAGTGAGTGAGTGAGGGAGGGAGGGAGGGAGGGAAGAAGTGAGGGAGTGAGGGAGGGAGGGAGGGAGGGAGACGGGAAGATTACAGTTGCTGGAAAGTTTCATTTGATTTAGCATGCTAGCTGACTTTGGCATAAACATCAAAGTGACTCCATTAAAAAGAAGTGACTTGAGGCACTCTGGACCAGAAGACACTATTTCCTTCTTGAAGTCTCTTTCATCTTGAGTACATCAGGTGAAGGCAGCTTTGTGTTTAAGGACATTTTCAGAGGCTGGGCAAGATGGAATCTTTTTCCTAAACCTTTTTTCTCTTTGCTTTATCTTCTGCTCTATTTTAAAGAGGCTTAATGTCGTGTGTGTGTGTGTGTGTGTGTGTGTGCACGCGCGTGTGTTCCAAGGTAAAAATGTCCAACCACATACTGCAGCAGCCATGTAAACTCGGTAATACCACAGGATTCTTCATGTAACCGGCACAGGAACAGGGACACACAAATTGTTGTTAGCCTCTCTGTCATTTTGTTTGGATGTAGTGGATGCCAAGAATGAATTTCAGCTTTGGCCTCACATATAATCAACTATCAAATCACAATAGAGGAATGAAGCCTGATGTAGAAGACCCCAAAGAGGATTAATGGCTTCATACCTAGCTTCAGCCTTGCTGTCCTTTCTAGAGAAGATTCCCCTGTCAGAGGGAGGCTGTCTATCACTTTGAGGACTTGAGTTTATTCATCAGGTCCTATGCCAGATGCGCACATGAAATATCTCACCTTCACAATGATTGTGGAGTAGAGTACAATGGCATTTATTGTGTTCTAGAAGTAGGAGTTCAGAAACATTTTTGGGCTAGCCCAAGGTCTACTCTTTACTTGGTAGTTGAGATCTGTATTGAAATTCCCAGACATTTATAGACAGTGGCAATAAATAAATTGAGAATTCTAGAGATAATGGAATGAACAAAAAATTTTAATGAAAAATGTAATTAAGAAACATATACCTCAAAGCTGCAACCTTAATTTCTGAATATTGCCCCAACTCATAATCCAGTACCCAAACTTCTCTGAACTGAACTGTGAGAATTCCTTAGGTAGTTGTATAAATCCAGGCAATGCAAGGAATAAAATTTGATTTTTAAAAGTTTCAAATCCTCATAATTAAAAAAACACACTTAAAGTTAAGATTCTCAAAGTAGTTTGTTATCTCTATAACCTAATTTGAGAAATATGAACTTTTACTTAACCGCATACAGAAGGATCCTCGTTTTTTCAGGAATACAATCACATAATCTGACTCATTCCAACTGTTGCCTGTTCATTGTAAAGCATAACTGTACTTGCAAATTATTCTATTATCACACCAGATTATCAACTGAGTAGGGGATGTATTTGCCAACCGGAATGAAGGTAGTTAATAAACATTAATAAACATCTTAAATCAATTGCTCCCTTCCACTTGATATGGTAGGAGATACGAAGATTGATAAATCTGTCAAAACAAACACAGTGCCAAGGAGCAAGCCCAGGGAAGCCTTTGGATTCACTGAGTAGTTAAGAAGTACAAGGCCTAGGAACACATTCAAAGTAAGGAAAGATTAATATGCTTACAGAGAAATGAGTCGTCATAAATTAGACTAATTTAAAAATCTGGAAAGTCTTTGTCTGGACTATTCTGCCACTGATTGTAGGTAAATGAGGAAAAACAGAAAATGTTCAATTACTAAAGAGAAGCTAAAGGAGTAAGGGTCCTGAAATTTCCACTGTGTTTGCTTGCACATAAACAAACGCAGACACGGTCATGTCAGCTTTGTTAACCTGGCTACTTCAATCACTTGACTGTACCTAGCTATCTTTGTTTTTGAAGTGAGACATCAATAGTATATAAATAAGGGTGGTGAGAACAAATGCGTTGCTATTTTGTTACAAGTTTAGAACAGTGCTTGGTATATAATAAGCACCAAGCAACTACTCAAGGAGTGCATGATAGAATTGGCTATTTTTTTTTTATCATTTTGCATAACCAGAGTTCTTTGTCATCGGTATAGTGGAGAGAATTCAGAGGGCAAATTCATATTCTATTAAAGTTATTTCCTTACTACAAAGCAAGAGTTAAATTAATTTCTTTCTAGGATGGAATTAAAATTTAATGTACATTATTAAAAGGAAAAAGTTTTACATCTAAAAAGAAAATTACTTGGGCAAAAGCTTCATTACTGTCACTACAAACAGCATGTTGGTCTACATTTTACCTATTACAATGACATCTAAATGGTGTCCCACGTGCATACATAAAATTCAAGTCCTTTTAAAGGACGTCCATCGGAAGCACTTCAGTAGAGTTATACTTTACTGTTCAACATGGTGCATCAAGACTGTATACCTTACTTAGGACAATTCCCAAGGAAAGAGAAAACCAAATATGCAATTTTCCTGGTTACCATCATGACCAATTAGCCATCTTCTGATAAGGGCTAAATAAGTATTCAATGTATTGTAGTATATGATATCATTTGGTAAGTAAACACGAAAAATGGCTGATTCATCATATTACAATATTGAAAATATCAACTACGGATGTAAAGAAGATGTAGGTTAGAGTATTAGAAAAATCTCTCTCTCAACTTTATAAACATACAGTTCAGAAACTGAAATTTTCAATGACTGTGCAGGCATAAATGTTTGGATATGATAAGATTTTCAGAATCTGATATGAAATATAAAAGAAGTGGATTATGAAACAATTCCTGTAAACAAAATAGAAAATTCAGTTTCCATGTATATCTTCTATACAAGATAACAGAGACCTGTCTGGTTTGTAATGCTTAGAATTATTGCTCTATATCAAATTGTAACACATTTGATCACCTAAAAACCTAACTACACAAAAGATGGCATAAATACATAGAAATGAACAAAAGCATTTTTCACAGCAATAGAGACAGATCTTGTAAAACTTCAAGTGAAATCCATCAAGAAAACCACAGTTCTTTAAAATGTGTGACTGCAGGCTCAGAAGAAAGTGCTAATGGGCCTGTGTGAGAGCATCATGGCTGCCACCCTTGTTCTGAACACACCTTTAGATCATATCACAGTGACTCACAGTGATGTGACTTAAACGCTGCCACTGTTCACACTGTAGGCAATTCAGCCTTAACGTAAATTAGATATTTCAGAATTGGAAGTTGCCTGTCTAGGGAAGCATCTCCACTATCTCTGTGTTTAGCTGCTCCGAATTCTGCAGTCCTCAAGAGACATGGAGCTGATGACCACATGGTTACTAACAGCCAGGCAGGAGACAGCACATAAATAATTACATGCAGTAATGTTAGTCTGATGTACACACATAATCAAAACAGCCTTACACAAATAATGTCCAAATTACGGAATGCCACCACCTTGCACTTGACACAGAGGACGAAGCATTTCTTTACTGTTTGCTTCAGACTTTTGCTTGATAGTTCTCAGAAATTGTCAGATACGTTTTCTTACTATTGAAACTTACATACTTTTAAAAAGCCAATTACCAAGTATTTATGGTACATATAAAAACCCATAGTCTTTCTATAAAAAATGATTAGGTCAGATCATACAAGTCATTTAATTTGAGGTCCCTTAAGGAATAGGAGTTTCTATAATATTTATAGGATTTTTGTAAAATTTAGTATGCACAGAAACACATACTTTGAAAACTACATTAGGCAAATGCCTCTCTGTATTGCCTCAGTTCCCATTACCAAATCTCACTGGCATTGGGTGCAGTAGTCAACACATTAGAATCTTCCTCTTTCTTACTCTTGATGGCTGGAAGAAACTCTGCTTGAGATTCAACAGCACTTCATCATAAATCTTTTCAGTGCAATTGTTCTTCAGTTATAGTAATCCAAAACTAGTGCTGTAATATGATTTTGAAATGTTATTTATCAGTCTATTTCCACTTTAGTTCTTACTCTTGGATAACAATGTGTGATTAGCTAGAATTCCTGGAATACAGATATAAATTTCTCATTTATTTTCCCTTGAAATTCTTGAAGGTGAAAACCCGAGCCACCAACCAGGCAGCATTCACCAGCTGATATGAGGCCCCCAATACATACACAGCAGAGGACTGCCTGGTCTGGACTCAGTCAGAGACGATGTATCTCATCTAAAGAGCCTCGAGGCCCCAGGGAGTGGGGAGGTCTGGTGGGGTGTGGACATCGTGTTGGTGAGGGAATGGGGTGGAGTGGTGGAAGTATAGGTTAAGGAACAGTCAGAGAGTGGACCAGGAGGGGGATTAAGTCTGGACTGTAAAAAAAATTAAAGAATAAATAAAAAAGAAATAATAAAATAAAAGAATGATAAATGGGTTTTAAAAAAAGCCCTTGCTCTGTATTGTACATAAAATGTATTGAAACATCATTTGTTGTGTTACCCAACAAATATATGCTTTTAAATGTACCAACAAAGAAAATTTATATATATTGTAAATTATATATATATATATATATTATATACAATACATGGAAATTACACACACACACACACACACACACACACACACGGAATTTGTTAGTAATGGTATGAGTTAGCTATACTTCTTTGGCTAATGTTAAACAACCTTTGGAAAATTTAATTGGAGAGTAATAACTGGACATGTTTCAGGCCTTGCACAATGACATGCACAGCAGTTTTCCAAGCTTTGCCTTATCATACCTGCCATGGAAAAAGCAAAAGAAAAATGTCTGCTTATTAATTAAGTAGCCATGGAAAAAACACCATCTCTCCGAATGTGTTTCTTTGTCAGCAAATAATGATCATACACCCTGACAAGGCTCTGCAGATGATGAAATGAGATGCTTTATGTGAAGGTACCATAGGGATATGCACTTGAAAAGATAGCTGTTTTTACTCCTTTCTGCCAAAACTTGAAGGATGCAGTGTTGATGATTAAGTCACAAAACTCTAGCAGTTTTGAATATTTTAAAAGGCTATTAAAGGTTTCTGTACTAAGAGGTATTCTATAACTTGGGAAGACAAGAATGAACCAAGATGAAGATCAAGTGGAGAGGAAAGGTGTTTATTTCTAGACTTCCCTTGAGGGGAAGGCACTAGGCAGGTGGACCCTGAGCCTGAATGAGCTCCATGGCAGGACTTCCAGGCACTAGGTATGTCACATCCTGAGCAAATCTTGGGCTGATCAAACTATTTTTAAAACCTCAATTCAATATTCATTTATAACTCATTGTGATAATGTTCACTGTCAGTCCTTGACAGGCACTATGTTTCAAAGCATACCTGGGAGGGGTTCTTTAAATTAAGCCAGCCTCTTACATGACTGTGAGGAAATACTTTGGTAGGTTAATTGATATAGGGAGACACACCCTAGCAGTGAACAGCACCCTTCTCAAGGCTTGGGTCCTGTACTACAAAAAAAAAAAAAGAAAAAAAGAAAAAGAAAATTAAACACCAAAGAAGCAAAGTTGCCCAAGCACCAGCATCCAGTGTTCTCTAGTTCCCAAGTGTGGGTGTAACTAGTTCAACTGCTTAAGCTACTGTGGCTGGGAATCCCTGCTATGATGAACTTTATCCTCAAACTGTGAGCCCTGTCCCTTAAGTTGCAATTGTCAGGGTATTTCATCATCGCAACTGAAAAAGTAGGGCAAGCATGCCTCGAATCAATAAAGCTCTGGAAAAGACGAGCAGAGCATGGAGAATTAAACAAATTCTTACGTTCAATTGATACTGGGAATGCAGCTTCATAGAGCTCTTCCACAAGCCCTACAATCTTTTAATTGACTAAACAATAAAAGCATGCTGTACGCTACTCAGATCGCTAACATATTAAAATATGTGCTTTTCATAACAAAAGAGAGACAAAGCCTAGCAATATTTGAGGCTCTGATGTTTAACTCTTGGTATAGGTAAAAGTAGAGGGAGGGCAGCTTTCTGTACACGAAGTGACATAATCCATTCTGAGAGGTATGCTTCATCTCAATTAAAGACCTATGCTTAAACCTTTGATGATCACATAAACAGGTAAAAGTCTAAATGAACTAGACCAGGCCTGCCCACGACTTCCTAAGAGCTTCAAGGAAACATATTTAACACGGAGGAAGATGCACTGAAAGACATGGATTCTACCTCCATTTTCCCTATTTCATGACCCCACCAGTTTGGTTCACTCAGGCTACTCAGATGGCTGCTGTCACAGTGTTAAGTGAGAAGTGACATTCTCATCCAACTTTAGAGCTGAAAGAGACTGACATTTAAAGAAATAATCAATTCCAGAAGTCAATCAGTTAATAATTGGCAGGCGCAGGCCTAGAACTTAGTTGATTGCCTTTATACAAAGCTACTGCTTACTAGGCCCTTAATTGCTAAATATTATAGAACTGCTATGGTTTGTAAAGTTTAAAGTTCACGATCTCATTTGTTGTTTTTAGTGTTGTAATTTATTGTATTTTCATTTTATAACTTCACAAAAAACTAGCTTTGTAAATTTACACAACCCCAGTAAGTGGCAATGGTCAAATTTTCACATAAACATAGTTCTGATAATTATCACCAGACTGATCTGCCTAAATAATTTACACATTAGTGTACATTTAAACCAGTTAATCTCCCATCTTATATATACTTAGAAAACAAGTCCAGGGTGTATTTGAAAAATAAAACTTGTGTTTATGTTACAAGAAATATATGCAACAACTTGACAAAAGGGAATTGTGCAAAGAAATCTTCCTAGAACATTAATATTTAAGGCAATAGAAGATAGTGATGATAAGTTTCACATTTTTATTTGACCATTTTATGATGCAGTCCAGATGACTGCTACATATGGATAAACTTTGTGGGTTTTATTTATTATTTTGTTTGGAGATGTGTTTTCAAAGAGGAATTATATTTATTTGTCTAATGATTGATAGTTTGTAATAGCATGGACTTTTAGAGCTAAGGTATAAATATGATGATTGGACTTTAAGGGCACTGGCTCCTTCTTGCTGGCCCCTCCCCCCATATATTCCCTTACACTGTAGCCCTCAAAGGTATCTGGCACACAAACAAATGTAGATACTTTCCCATTGGAGGCATTTATGGCGTATTTACTCAGCAAATGGATAAATAATCCAAAGCATAAATATATTACTATTTGGGAACAAACTCAAAATTTCTCTAGGCTATCAGGAATTTAGAACACAAATGTCTCAAAAACTTGTTGCAACTAACCATCTTGTTCAGAATATACCAGTGATGTCATTTGTTTACAATGTCAATGGTACAAGTGTGGAGTGGCGATACCTGTTTCAAACATTCAGAGTTTAAAAGTCTCCTGTCACTTACAGGAATTAATCCAGGGCAGTCTTCATCTAGGTAGAATATAGTGAAGAGTTTTGTTAATCAATCCTCTTGGCTGTGATCCAAACTAAGTGAGGAAGTTGTTATCAACAAGCATGTTACAATCCACAGCAGAGGCATTGAAGACACCAGTGGACACCAACTAAGTGTGTCTCACACGCAACATATAGTGGTGTCCAGATATGCTGAGCACAAAACAACCTATAGTGGTGTCCAGATATGCTGAGCACAACAACATATAGTGGTGTCCAGATATGCTGAGCACAAAACAACCTATAGTGGTGTCCAGATATGCTGGACACAACAACATATAGTGGTGTCCAGATATGCTGGACACAACAACCTATAGTGGTGTCCAGATATGCTGGACACAAAACAACATATAGTGGTGTCCAGATATGCTAAACACAAAGCTGAGGGCTGGATTATTCACAATGAATTCTACTCCGAAAGACTAGCCATGAAGCCACATAGAGAATCCTCTCTGCTCTAGTTTTAAACCTCTGAGATCATGGAATTGCTTTAGGATATGGGGGGTCACAAAAATGTGACTGTGAATTTCTCTTTCACTCTGATCAGAGAGGGGCTCCATTTCTTGGATCATCTCTGACATGACATGTCTCAGTAGCCTTCCACATACACATACAAAAATGATATTTAGGCTCCCTTCAAAACTCACCACTTCTCTTAGAAGTTTAGCATATGTCTTGGAAGTACTTTGGAAGAATATGTTATAAATTCCAGCTATGAATTTTATCCTTATATAATGCCATTGAGTTGCTTCAAGTACAAACCCCCACTTTAAAATCCGTTAACATTTCACCCTGGATAGACTCTTTTGCCCTTTAATAGTATAAGCTCATTACAGCAATATAATTTCCAGAGTTCATATTTGCAGGAGGAGAAGAACTGACATTGGTTACTAAGATCTGTGAATGCTTTCTCCTTTCCCTATCTTCTGGGAATATTGAGAGGCTTTAAGCTAATTTCTAAGGTATGCAGAACATGGGTGCTTAGAAATGCTGGGAGCTGAGATGGGAACCTGAGCACTGACATCATGCTATGCTCCGCACATATGGTACAGCACAAAAGCAGTGCTGGCTGAGCACACAGGTCTATTCTGGACTCCAGTTGGCTTTAATTATAAGCAAGCTTGCTTCTTATCATTTACAGTTACATAGTTCTCCACTGACTTAACTAGAAAAATATAATTTTATACAGAAGTTGTCTCACCATTTATGTTTTTAAATTCGTACAAAATTGGGGAGGGGAGGGGCTGAAACGGTCTCCAAATCTGCTTCTCATATACATGCACTTAAGAAAAATCCTCACACAATCTCTGCAAATGGGTCAGCTTGCACAAAGACATGTGTGGTAGACAGAAGCTCCCTCTGCACCAGCAAGCCTTGTAAGTGACACCTCATAATAGTGCAAATGAAGCATAGCACGATAAGAAAATGAAGAAGAATGAACCTGGATCCTCAGCCCAGCAGTTTTTAAAATATGGGATACTAAATTTTCTCCCTTAAAATATGCTACTCAAGCTTTCCTTTTATACATTTAAACATATATGTATATACTCCTTATTAAGAAATAAACAGTCCTGTGTTTCTCAGGAATTCTAATACAATCAAACAGGCTTATGTATCTGTCCACACATGCACATTTGCAAGAGTTCTGGGTTTTAAATGAAGTCTCGTTTTTGCTTGCCTTCGTTTCCTGGTAGAAATGTACCACACTGTCATTTACCTTTGTGCTTTGCCTCCTCTCTCATCTATGAGACTCAGTGATTCTTTCCTTGTGAGCCCTTTGTCCTAATAATTAGCTCAATGCTCATCAAGCTAATTGACCCAACAAATCCAACATCACCTCTTTCTTACTAGGTTTCTTTCAAGCTGCCACCCTACCTGCCCTGCCCTGGGCCCCTCGGCACTCCCTTCACACCCTGGTTTCGGTGTGCACTGCCCTCAGAGGCTGATTTTTCAGCCTCATGTTCTTAGCTTGTTCTCTATAGAATTCTTTCCTTTCTAGAGAAGGGAGAGAAGTGTGAAAACTTCATGCCTGTATTTGATTTAGGACCTTAAATTATGACTGGTGAGTATGTGGGGATAGAGGGAGGTTTTACCAACAAATGTGGCCACATAAATAGGGTCACTGAAAGAAAGTTCTCTGATCCTAAAAAAATAACGCCAACTGTGGCCCATGTGCTGTCCTTACCAGTCCATCACGGTTTCTCCTTTTCAATGATAAATGAGCCTGATTTTTCATTCACACACAGACAATCAGTGTATTCTGGAGGGAAATAAATGTTACCAAAGACCAGCAGACGGCATCTGCCTGGGGTAGAAGCTGCATTTGGAAAGGAATGTCTAACTGCTACAGGGGCCCTTGCTGCCCTCTGTCACCTCCACAGGCTCTGTCTCCATTCTCAGGCCTCATCACTAGGTCACTCTGCAGAGTCAGACCCACAGAGAACTCATGTGCATATGAGATTATTAGCTCATACCGCCCCACTGCTACAATTAGCCATCCAACACCCTCGCATACCCCCATCTGGTGCGCCACTCCCACTCACCCACGCTCTGTCTGGCCCTCCTGTGCCCTGGCTCTCCCTCCTCCCACAGGAGTGGTATGGTTCTGCACAAAGGCAGGGCAGTGGTTGAGGGTTACACTCAGGTAAGATAGCAATATGTTCCGTAGCATCTAGGGAGTCAGTGAAAGGAGCACCAGAAACTCATTATTGTTTCCCAGAGATCTGCCCTCTGATACTCATAGGAAGCCCTGGTTCAGGTTTTACTAGATGTCTCTAAAGGAATCCCTGGGAGAACCAGGTAAGTGAGGTAAACAATCAATTCTTTGGAGCCAAAGTAAAGTGTGTCACTATTCCACTCCCAGTGAGGGGTTGCCAGGGTAACCTGCCTCTGTTCATTAGATCAGATTGTAGCTTTTCATGCCTAACCCACAGTGGTCCCCAGGTAGGAAGTCTATCCCAGGAGAAGGGGCCAACACCTTAGTACTAGCAGTTGCCCCTGGGAGGGGAAATACATGGGAGAGGGCAGAGGATCCAAGGAGCAGAGTCTTAAAGGACTGTAAGGAAGAGCTGGAAAAGCAGTCAAAGAAAGTGATCACAACTTCGAGTGTGCTGGGTCAATGGGTAGGTCTTACACTTAGAAAGGACAAAGACTAGGACAGGAGAAAGCCTCACAGGCACTGAAAAGGGAAAAAACCTGGATGATTTTGTTATTTTATTTTTGGCAATTCGGTGAATCTGATATAGCTTTCATCTAAAGATAAGAGGATACTGGCTCACAAGACATTTCTCTACACTCAGCTCTTTCCTAGCAAACTGGAAAAATAGGTCCCTTTTCCTCAAATTTCTCTTCCTCCAGGCAGAACTCCTGGCTTAGCCCAGGCAGCCGGCACTCCATAGGAACCCTCGATGGGAAGAACTGCACGGAGGAGGAAGCTAGACTGTGTGTGTTCCAGAGCCCATCTTCAGGAACATAGGGTCTGTGAAATCTCAGATCACTCCCATCACATCTAGAGAATAACTCGGCCGTGTGTGTGTGTGTGTGTGTGTGTGTGTGTGTGTGTGTGTGTGTGTGTGTGTGTAAACGATGGTTTCCAAGAGGAACAACACTATGTCCTGTGGGGACTGACCAGAATGGGAGAGGGTAGCTCATTATACTGTTGCCTTCTCCAAGTAAGACACAAGTGGGGCAAGAGGGACTGGCCTCCTGTTGAATTGAGTGGGTCCCTAGTCCCGGGACCTCATTCCTGGCACTGCAGCCTGGAAGCAGCGCTTCAGAGGGATGCACAGGTTCGAGTGCTTGCTGTGCGCGGGCCAGAGAAGATGGTCTGGAGGTGGGGCAGCGCTGCACAGACAAAAGGTTCTGCAGAGCCCTCCTCTCTCCCTCAGGTCCCTCTGTGAGCGCGGCGCCCCATCTGGCCACTGAGTGACCTTCTGACGAGAGACGCCCCCTTCCAGCGGGGCCAGGCTCTCTGCCTAGGCTGGTCCTTTATTAGATGCCCACATTTCCCAGGACCTCAGCAAGGCACGCCCCTCCCATCCTTCACCACAAACACCCGCGCTGCCTTCACCCATCCCCTTCTATTGTCTTCAAAGAGATAAGTGGCTCCCAACAAGCACACCTAAATGCACCTCCCTTTTCTCTGGCTCCCATATCTTAGAGCCTTAAGGGCCGAGACGCCGCGAGCAAGTGCAGGGTTGAACAGGGGAAGCCAGGAAATAACCCGCAAGAACTTGGCATTGCAGACCCACCGTGTCCGCCTCGCAAGGATGCTGGTGACCTGTAGATTGCAATAGGCACTGAATGATGCTTGCTGCTGCCATGGAAATGGTGGATGTGGTGCGCTCCCAAACTGGATGCCCCCCAGGCCACTCCTAGGAGGCCGCTGAGGGTGAGCGGGACTATCCAGAGCAGGGCCAGGCGCCCCCCTGCGCCGCCACCACTGCCGCCTCCGGGCGATCCCAGCTCGGCACCGCACCGGAGCATCCTCTGGTACATGGCGGGGCGCCCGCCAAGGGGCAGCCGCCGCGGGAGACAAAGTTTGGGGCACAAGAAGAGGCGAGGAAGCCGGGAATCCGGCTGCTCGCGGTGGGCTGCGGGGCTGGCCGCCTCACCGCGCCAGGGCACCCATCCTCTCCCTCTTTCGGACAGTCTTCTCGAGGTGCTGGAGTCTGCCGTACCCTACACCCCAAACAATCCGAAACATAGCCGAGGTGAATGCAGCTGGCAGGGGGGACTTGTCCAGAAAGGCAGCCCCGAAGAACAGCAAGCGCAGAGAGGGTGGCTGCTCCCAGGTTTGCAGGGTTCCAGGTTCTCCAGAGATACTCCCCAAGAGTTTCGGGTGAGAGTGTGTGCCGGGGTTGGGGAGCCTGGAAATTGTTTAAAGCTCCTCCCGGAGGGTCTTCACTTCTACATGACAGCCATCCACCGGGAATCCACTAGGTAAATCCATTTAGCATTGTGCGTGGGGAACGGGGAGACCACTTCGCCGGTCCAGCCTCCTTTCAGGAGAGAAGCAGACCCCATGGACGCGAGGCACCCCTTCCCTCCATTCAGCCCTGGCCAGCTCTCCAGCTCCCGCCAGCCTCCCCCGGGCAGCGCGCAGAGCAGCGGCGCGCATCGCCTGCTCCAGAGGCAATCTCCGAGTCCGCCGCCTCCTGACACTTACGCCCGGCGATGGGTTCAGAGGGAAGAGGGCACCCTTGTGAAGACAGCTGGGATCGAACTGGGGGAATCGAGCAGAGGAAAAGCAGGAGCAGATGAGAAAGCGGAGAGGTGAAAAAAGAAAAGAAAAAGAAAAGAAAAGAAAGAAAAGAGAAAAAGGAAAAAATAAAAGAAAAATAAATAAAAGAACCGAAAAACCACACACGCTGGTGAAGCTAGGGGCTCTATGCAAATCTGCAGTCTCCAAACAGCAAATCACTGAAGCTCGGATGCAATGCAGAGGACGAGCCTATGTAACGAGGGAGGCTGGTCTAGCTTCCCGCAAAAAAACCTCCCGCTTTGCCTCTCCCTGACATTCTCCACACATCATAGGGACACGTGGACAGCGATGCGGGAAACACCTAAAAAGCAACGCTCCCTCCTCAGCCAGGTGATCCTTCCCTCTGAATCACTTGGGCAAAAGGCACAGTCCCCTACCCCTCTACATAAAAGTAACCAGTGCCTTTAGAGCTCTTAAAAGGGAAGGAATCCGGCTTTATTTTATTGGACCAAACTTGTTCTACCCGGTGTTCAAAACCAAACTGCTAAAAAAGGCTTGACACCATTCACTCGGAGTCAGTTCCGAGGAGAGGATCTGCTTACTGCATGTGTTATTTATAACAAAGAGCCTTCCCTCCCTTTACAACATCGTGCCTCACAGGAACCAGTGTAAATCAGGGGGATGGAAAGTCCAGGAAGGCAGCAAGATGAGCAGCCCAGAAGAGGCAGAAGAGGGAAGCAGGGTACAGAAGAGGGAGCGAAGAGAAAGAGAAGTGATATGAATTAACTGCCTTTCAGTAAATAAATAAAGTAAACTAGGATATACAAGAATTCTTGAGATATCGAGTCGTCCAGCTGAGTTCTTTCCTCTTCTAATTGGCCGGGCTCTTGCCCTATTTCATAAGAGAAATAGAGCCAAGGCCAAACATTCTAAGATCTAGTGTCCCCAAGAACAAAAGAAAAGGACATTTATATAAAACCGGACATCTTTCCTGAAAGCTTTGTGCCCCCCAGGGGGGTAAAAAAAAGAGCCTACCTTTCATACTAGATCACACACAGTACGGGGTGGGCACTTTCAGATCAAGGTCTGGGGCAGTGCTGAAATATTGCTCGGTATTAAACAAATGATAAGAGTCACAGTGTGCCCCCTAGGGTGGAAATCTTGAAGTTATTTCTGTGGAAAGACAAATCGACATACCTCTGAGCACCCAACCTCTCATTGACTTTTCAGTCTATATATAATATGAACCAAAAAAGAGAACCTGTGTTTTATTAAAATATTATTATTAATTATTGCTATATTAAGACAGGATATCATAGAGTGTTGACTGGGCTTGAACTTCAAATCCTCCTAACCTCTTCATAAGCACTGGGTTATAGGAATGTGTAACCATACTTGATGTGAACTCTCATATCTCTGTAAGGTATTCTGAGAGGATTTGGTCCAAATCAGTTCCTTATTCACATGGCCATTTGAATTTGTATATTGAATGCTAGGTCTTCTAAACAGTTAAGTTTGTAAGTCAATCCACCAACAATACTAGGAGTTCCAAATCAAATGAGTGGCAATCCATCACCTCCCGTCTCCCCCTCAAAGCATATTTCATTTTACTGGAAATATAATTCTTCAGAACTTCATTATTCTATGTAAATACATTGTTTCTCAGTCTTCCAGAGGGGCTGAAATATCAGCAGAAGGGAACCTGCATCTTCTACTGTATGCTGCTTATATCCTTGTTTTGTTAAGCATATATGTTAATTCATATGAAGAGTCATCTTTATATGTATTATATAAAGTACAGCTCCAAGAGAATGAATAATGTCATCTCCAGAATATGTTCTTAAGTCCTGGGGTGGAAGAGATGGGTGCACAGGAAAAAGGATCTGCTGGGAAAGCCCAACAACCAGAGTTTGGATCACCAGAAACCACATACAACACTGTGGCCCCAGTGTGCCCCTAGAGAGATTAGAGGTGGTGACAGGAGACTCCAAAAGCAGGGAAATCACCTAAACTAACTTACGCAGAAACAAGAGATCTTGTCTCAAACAAGGTACAAAGAGGGCGACACCCATACATTGTCCTGTGACCTTCACACATAAGCAGCAGCATGTCCACATCCACACTCATTAACAAGTACGCACACATGAAGGGGTGCTGCTCATAGGCCATATTTTGAATGTGACATTTCAATGTCTGCATGAAAAGAGGAGAGGAGACTAGTTTAGGTGACAGAAAAGCTGTGGTTGTTTCTTGGCAACACCTTTCACTAGTTCTGTCACATTGATTTCTTGGCCTCTCACTGAAACACTAAATTCATTCACAGAATAGTCACCCTCTTATCTTTCATAACAATCCCGTGAGGTAGAAAAGATGTAATGCACGATTTAATGTTAGAGTGCTTTTTACAGATCCAGTTCTCATGCGTCTGAGGCAGGATGCATCTTCTTCCACACAGATATAAAGCTCCATGGGCTGATTAATGTCCCCAATATCTCATACTCTGTCTATCAGTGAGGAATGCAGTGTATTCTCTCTCATTCCCCATAGATGGTGTAATCTGTCCTGTCCTTTCCAACTCGATCCCCGAAAGGGACAGGATCCTAGTCTTCCTTTCTACTCCCTCTAGTGCCCAGCATATGTGAAACATAGGTAATCTCAAACACACCAAGTTCTCATTATTTTCTATAGCTATGTTCCACAATCCTGGCCATGGCTATGGTCACTGTGAACACTGAAGCAGCACACACTGAACCATCACTGCTCCAGAAATGTCCGGTTAGGTTCTTCTGCATTTTAAAACACTAGTTAACCAACAACGTTTTTTATGTATCTGTTTAAATATATTACTTGATATACATTGTTCATTAGCTAACATTGAACTCTTGACCCAAATGAAGCTTGTGTAAGACATGCATTTTGTCTGTCAAGGACATTTGAGCCTGTGAGCCTTTCAGTGATAGGACTGGGCATTATTTTCAAATATTAAAATCAGTAAAGAAAAGCATAAAGGAGCAAGCAAGGAGCTTGCGAGACGACCCAGTGGCAGGAGAACCACGTAGGTACATGAGGCACTGTCTCAGAAAAAAAAGATTCAAAACCCAAAATCAGTCAGTCAAAGCAAAACAAAACCCAAGAGAGATATAAACAGTTTGACACTAAACAAACTGCAATCTGAATGCTTTTGTGAGATACAGGCCGAGAGACAGGAAGGCAGAGAGTGGCTTGTTCAACTTGAGCTTTGAACCCCTTTGGGGGACTCCAAATTTCACTATTTTTATAATACCTAATGATTATCAAAGCATCAGGATTAATTAGGGTGACACAGTCGAGTGACGGGGGATGAAGAGTCTGTGTGAATAAACAAGATTGGCTGTGTTTGTTTTTCTCTTCATGTTAGGAAAAGATGAGGCAGCATGTTAGAAAAGTGACACTGACATGTTAAAGCACATACAAAGAGAGTCGAAGCAGAAGGCTTCACTGAGTTTTCCAAAGACAATCCACTGAAAGAGAATCTCCCTCCTGCCTTATATTGCTGAGGGCCTTGGGGGATAAGGAAGGGTTAGGGAAAGGGTAGGCTGGAAATCTTAGTTTTACAGGGGTCTCAAGAGCTTAAGAAGGAGTATTTATGGCTGTCTTGACAGAGAACATTGTAGCTATTGTTTCTCAGGCCGATGTCCAGGGCACCTTTGCAATACTTAGGAGGTGCTGGGGTGGACACAGTGCTGCTGCTGCCCAGGCAGTGTTTGTTATAAATGGCGATCATTTTGTGAAACAAGAAGCAGTTCTCTGTCCAGATGGTGGGCAAAAATCTTACAAACACATGCCTCTTTTGGATGAGGTAATAAAGCCTGTTCTTATTGTTTAATCTGTGTCTCTTCAGATGACTAGGCTTGCAGTTTGAGATCAAGCTTAGGGAAACTGAGGCATACCTAACAAGCTGTTGTTTTTAGATCGCTAGAAATTTTTTCAAAGGTAACGTGGGGCTTTGGCTACCTAATTTCTCTCTCTTTTTTCCTTTCTTTTTTTTTCTTTTTTTCCTTTTTTTTAGTATGTGTAGTCCTTGAAAGAAAGAGATCTGGGGACCTCGTCTTTCCTTTTGAGATCTAGACTCACTATACTGCTCACACTGTTCCCAAGCTATCCTCTTGCCTCAGCCTCTGCAACAGCTGGGGTTGTACCAACACAGCACCTCCTCACCTACAGCCTGTACTCTAGTATCACAGCCATAGCCTTAGAGGCCAGGGACAGTTTCTAAAAGTCTTGGGCCATCACAGTCCCTGACAGTGTTGGAACTTTGCTTTTTCAGTTTGATTACATTTCTCTGGTTAAAAAAGATTAATATGTATTAAAAGTTGTTGAAGTGGGGGGTTGGAACTGGTTCTCTTTGTTTCAAATATTAAAGTAGCAAACCGTGTGGAGTAGCCAAATCTCTTGCACGTACATTTTACTTCTATTTGAATAAACACTTATTATTAAGGTCTGTTTCTATAGTAGAAACTGATCTTCATCTTGCATTCACTATAACCTATTTGGAGATCAGTTGAGGAATAGTTAACCCTCACTTGCCCCTAACAACTCTAGCTCCTGACTTCTACCCAAAGGAACCAGATAGATATGTGCATCCAATCACCCCGAAATAACTCAAACGATGATCTGCCATGAGCAAGAATATGAATAGTTTAAGATGGACAATAGTGTTCAGAAGTGAACAATGAGGTTTTTCAGAAGGGAGGAGGGAGAAAAGGAAGTGGGAGGGGAGAATGAGTACAATTTGGAAAGAAATAGAACAGGTATGGCCATTTTAAATTACTTTCCCATATCCCAAAGTTACTCTTTCTGGCTTAAAGAATGCAATGGTTGCCAGGCAGATACCTCTACCTTTTCATGGTTTTCTTAAGCTTAATTGGAAATCCTTATGGCTCAGTATTAGCTTTTTAAATAGGAAAGTAGACATTAATGTAGCAGAGAGGAAGTATATTAAAACCCACAGGCAGCACTAATCTTTTAGAAATTAAAATGAGGAGAATGTCAGTCTTGCACTTTGCAGTTCTACTGATGTCATTGTAGTGACAAGCAGACCCCATATTTCCATGGACCTATACTGAGAACTGAGGAGAAAAGAGGAGGGACTCACAAAAGAATAGAGTCTGTGAGAACTCTAAACATAAACTCCAGATCTTGTTACCTCTCTATATAATGTTAAGTCCTGAAAAGTATTTTGAGATTGATCAGTATAGAGGAACAAGGACACTAAGACAGAGAGGAAAACCACAGTCAACAGTTAAGAAAGCATTCTTGGGCTTCTAATATAATCCCTTTGTTGTTTTTCTCCCTTAATATGGTAAAACTGTAGCAGAAGAGTTATTTTGTGTGCAGTTTGTATATAGATTTAGAAGTTCATTTTCATTCCCCCAGCCCCCATCCAGTCACAGACACAGACTGGTATATGTAGTCAATATGTATTACTTAGAGTCTACTGAGTAATATAAATCAGGGTGAATGGTGAAAGTTAAACATGAGCTAACAGGACATACAATTCACTCAAAGGAAATTAAAATCTGGATATTCAGTTGACTTCAGTGAAGTCAAGGTTACTTATATTTAGGACTGGAATATTTTATGATCTGTGTTTCCTTTGTCCTATTTAGTAGAAATGTAATTTATGATGGCCTAAATAAAAGTCAGTGCCTAAGCACCAAGCATCTTTACATATTGCAGGCATCTGCTTGAGTACCAATCATTAAAGTCACTCTCAGAATTTACTGTTTGTCTACTTTGCATCAAACTTGTATTGCTGACACTGTCCCAGTAGCCCACATTCTTCCAAGGTGAGTGTGTTCATTCTTTAGTTGGGAAACATGGAGCTGTGGTGCCACTGTGTGAGTTTGAATATCTCTGGGTCATTATTAATATGATGTCAGGTATCACCTCTCCCAGTTTTCTCATCTACAGAAGGATTGTGGTTCTGCATTTAATATCATTAGATCATGTTTTATGATGGGTTACTTTATTCACATAGGCACATTTTTGTCAGATATTGAAAACAAAAGCATAAGAAGCTGTGAAGTTGACTTTAATTTAACAATATTTTCAACTCTCTTTACTCTGTTAAGCTTCCTAATTTACCAAAAAATTTATTAATTTGGCTTCCTTAAATCTACCATGCTTAAATTGTAATGTGCATTGAAAACCTTACAAGATATGTCATTTTGTTAATGTATTAGGTCATAGGTTCGTTGGATTTTGGCCTCCTGAATGTTTGGTGAACAGGTGACTCTGGAGCTGCTGGGTTAGGGGACAAGACTTTGGATTGTTCTTCTGTCTGAATGCTGCCCTTGACATAGGCTTTATTAGTGTGCTTTTTAATTAAGCTACTCAGAAATCACCTCACCTCCATTTAGCTGCCTTCAAAAGTATAGACAGGTTAGTGTGCTCTAAGCATATATGTTGGTGTTGAACCATTTCTCTGATGAAACCATTTTGAAGACTTTGAGATGCCATCATTTTCATCTCACAGCATCAAATAGTCTAGTTGAGAAGTCTATTTCCATGCTGCTCTTTGCATCTGAACTCTTATTTGGTGACTGTGCTGGTGTCCTCTACTAACTAGCAGCAGGGTGACTTTAGGTAGGCTATTTAAACACAATTTCCTCATCAGAAAAACATGCTAATAGTTGAAGGGTAGTTGTGTCTATCAAGGGATGTGATACATTTCAAATAAGATATTACCTGCCACATAATGTACATACTGATGTTGTCTTGGGTCATTCTTTTCCTTTATAAGAAGAAAATCAATCATGTTTCCAAATAAAACCCCAAACTGCTAATGTTACAACCAGCCATCCACTACAACAGAAGCAAGTAGGACGTCTCTCCCGGGTGCTGGCCTGTCAGGCTACGTGTCTGGCCAGCATCAGCCACAGAGAAAACCAGTACCATAGAATGACATGCTGGCATCTGTTTACTTACACAACAGACCACAGTCCCCATGTTCTTGCCTCTCTGCAGAAAAGTAGCATGTGCTTGCTCAGGATAGAATCAGATTTAGAAGGACAATTATAAGCAAAGGTAGGAGGATGTGGAACTAATGCACAATTTGCTGGTTCTCTAGTAAGCACAGGCATTTACACCTGAAACAAAAAGTCATATCCATTTCACGTGTTTAATTTCCTGAGCACCCAAGCTCTTAGATTATGAGCCCGCTTACCCTATCTTTGCAAATCTATATTCTGAAACCTACATCTCCATTTGAATGCAGTGAGAGGAAAGAAATCATGCAGTTTGGATAGGATTTTAAATAGCTTTACATGAGATCTGTAATATGATCCCCATCAAATTTGGTAGTTATTACATTAGGTCTACCTTGCATTACGAATTCGCCACAGTGATACTTTTTGTTGTTAGCTATAGCTCAGCATGTGAGGCCATTGCTCTCCAAAGACCTCCTGCACTGCAGGCAAAGTTCGAGCTTCAAAGCAAGGCTAACACCTCAAAGGTGGCTTCTGTGCAGCCTCTCTGGTCTTATCGGCCTCAACTTCTGCTGTTTCCCCAGCAGACCCCGTGTCTCCACCCCTTACTCTTCTCTAAAATGGGATGGGATGTTTGTTTGTTTGTTTGTTTGTTGTCCCATTACCTACCCTATTCCCTTATGGAAAAAAGAAAAGGATGCAACTCTACTCTCTCCTTATTCTTCCTTCCAAATAGTAAGTCATTCCGCAATTCATGTTTTTGCTTGTTTCTTTTTGATTTTTTGTTTTTGTTTGTTTGTTATTGTGTTTATTTTTGTTTACAAGACAGCTTTTATCAGTATAGCTCTGGCTGCACTGGAAGTCACTCTGTAGACCACCAGGCTGGCCCAAACTCAGAAATCTGCCTGCTTCAGCCTCCCCAGTGCTGGGTTTGAAGATGTGCACCATCAAAACCTGTCTTCATTCAAAACTGTAAACATATTTCTTTGTTGTAATTTTTTGGATGCTATCAATTATTTACTTTCTTAATTATTGGAATATCAAAATGAAGATAAATAATAATATGCTCAATGATAGCTGTTCAGAGTGAGCATATGAATTAGCAAAGTTGCCTCTATCTCCATGTTTAAGGAGTTTCAAAGGACCCAAATTAATTGAGAAATAAAACTCCTTCCTCAGTTTACACAGGAACTCTTTGGTTAACATTTCCTCTTACTTATAATCAATAAGAAACTAAAGCTTAATTTTAACTGGAATGCCAAGGTAATTGATTATAAAGAATAATAGAATTCATTGTCATGTTTTCTTACTCCTGTAATAAGTGGAGGTCATTCCTTCTGTTAAGGCATGAAAAACAAAATACCACCAGGTTAAATTGCCTGGTGGCAGTTGAATTTTGAGAGAAGTTCGATAGCTAATTTCTGAATCTGTGGCTGTGTGAGTTTATTGTGAAAATGCTGATTTCATCAGGATAATCATTCAAAAGTGACCAACACTAAACTTAGCATCAAATGTATTTACTGTGGGACAATGAGAGAGCCCCAGCTGGAGAATGACAGCACTCGGTGTGGGCAGTTCATGACTCTAGTCTCTGGGAATGTTGATTTTTAGGGTGAGTGGTATATGGTCCAAAATATCTATTCCTATAATATGGGATGCTTTGTTTTTTGTATAGCACATATATGACTTCTGAAGCATTTTGAAAAGCCACTAATCTATTTTTTTGTAACTGTCTTCCTTTTCCTTTTGTGAAAGACTTGTTTTCCCTCCCATTTCCTCTCTTCTGCTGCTGTGATAATTCCACCAGAGGACCACGCATTTATCTTGACAGGTGTTAGTAGATCCAGAGACCTCTGTGGAATTGTTCCTGCTTGCACCAGGGTAGAGTAGAAAGCATAAGGCTGCAAAGGTAATGAACTTACCTTATTGCATTCTGAATAAAAGAAGCCACACAGCAAGGGGAATTAATTTGCTAATGTTTTTGTAATGAAGCTTTCATTAGACATATGTTGTAGTCTTCAATATCTAACAGACGGTACATGTTAAAACAAAGTAATACTGATAATTTTTTGAATGTCTGATGATTGCCTCATAGAATGTTCAATAAAATAGTTTACCCTCAGATTGTTTTAAACACCTTATCACAGAGATGAAATAAACATTTCCAGATATGCATTTTTAAAAATTCTGACTAGATGAAATAAATGCCTTTTTCTCTATTTCTCTTCAACAGTTAAAAATAGATTTACTGTTTCGTTGGAGGTGGTGTTGCGAGTTTCTCAGACAATATCTCAGACATCACAGGCTGGTAACCTTGAACTCCCCATGGTGGTGAGGGTGGATCTGAACACCTGACCCTCCTACCTCTACTTTCCCAGAGCTGGGATTACTTACAGCCTCCTTCAATAGAACCCAGCCTATGAATTCGTTTTTAAAGGATGGAAAAAAGAAGTTTTACGTATAGTATATAATTTCATTTATTAATGAAATTTAGAGGCATCTAATTGATAATGTAAGTGTTTTAATCCAATTCAAAGTGTTCTATATTAAAAGCAACGTTACGTAGCAGAGCAAGCATTGGCCTAAATGGAGGTTGAACTGAATAGTTTAACTGTGAAGGAAAGACTAACACAAATCAATGCAATCAACACTCCTTCATGTCAGCAATATTTCATTTAAGATTTGTCAAAGACAGACTTCATAACATTTCATAAAAAAATTGCTTCTTTCAGAAAATCATCGGTTTTGGAGCCCGGGCTGTTACATTCTAGCCAAGATTTATCACAGGGTAAAGAAGAACTACGGATAAGACATTCTCATGGTTCTACTCTGCGTGACCTTAATTCCTTACTTCAGTTTTCCTTACAATTTCTCCCCTGCCTCTTTGTAATCAAAGTTATCCATGAGACTGGAAGATCTTATCAATCATGCATTTTACTATTATAATTTAAATCTACTCATTCAACTTTTCTTCGCCCGCCACACATTTCAGGAGAAAAGGAAGAGAAAAGGAGAGGGTGGTCTTCTCTTCCTCAGCAGTAGCAGCCAACGACGACAGGAAAGCTATGCGTCATGAAGAAAAGCAATTTCCTACTTGAGGGATTAGACACTACTCCCTTTTGTCCTGTTAAGTCAAAGTTTTAGTTATTTTTTTTACAAGTAAAACTGATATTTTTCAATTTACATAAATATTCTCTAGGGAAACTTCGAAAGACCACACAAACAGATGTTTCTCAACCAATCAACTGAAGAGACAAAACGTAAAATGAGAAAGTAGCCATCTTAAACTCTCTCACAAGCATGTGTACAGCACGGGAAAGATTAAACTGCCAGACAAGCTAATAATAATTAACTCAGTAGGAAATATTTTATATTGATCCACAAGGCTTTCTTCTTCTCTTTAAGAAAAATATAGGTGATTTTTATTTTGAAGCTACTCACATGTGGTAGATTAGACATTTGACGGCTATGCAAATGTCTACAAATGTTTGTTTTACCTCTTAGTTAAAAAAATGATCTTAACTACTGCCCTTGGTCAGCAATAAATTCATACCTGAGGAAATATGTAGCAGAACATCACACTCAATAGCACCATATGAAAACCATATTCATTTTAAGTGCATTTCCATTCATGGAGGCTTCAAGCATCTCTTTGATAATAATGGCAAAGCACAGGCACACATACAAAGCACGGAGAAGGAAAATTGAGAGCTGATTTTTCACACCCTGCTTTGTATATTGCTTATATGAATCATGTTTAAGAAACTTGTGCATTTTCAGTGATGAAATCTATCATGTCTGTACTCAAGAACCAAAAGTCTTCAGAGCAAAATCCAAGTGTTGTGACAAGTCTTCTAATTTATTTCACCATATACCTTAGGTTCTCTGTTTCATCTGGCTACAGTCCCACCTTTCAAACTAGTGACTCATATCTTTACATGCAGTGAGTGGCTGTGGATCAAGCTCTAGCAGCTATTTTAATTGTGTGTTTCCACTTGTTAAACTACTGACATTATTAAGTCAGCTTCATGCTAAATTCCCTATAGGGACACTAAGGACCACACAACAATTATAGTCACATCACAGACATTCCCTGCTTGGCAAACAACTAGAGTATTATTTTCTAAACCTGGTGAAAAAGAACTATTGCGTAAGCCAGAAAATTGCTTGTGAAAGCTGAATGGAATAAATACCACCATAGCCAAATTAAAAGTCTGTGGACCAACTATCAAGCAGAATGAAATCGATCCATTGCGGCAAAATTAACTTAGAAAATCAAAACTGTCTAAGATATTGAAGACATTCAGGATGCCTGAGAAAACTGGAATTTGTAAAGATGATTTTGCTTTGACCCAGTGAAAATCCATCAGTCCAAATATAAGTAAAAACAGGTCAGTTTAAATCTACTAGGTTTCTAGGGCTGGTGACAAAATAGCAAATCAAAATTTGGTTTGATGACACATCGGAGAATGGAAAATATGTTGAGATTCCTGGGGTCTTTTTTTTTTACTGTAAAATGGTATAATTTTGAATGAGACCAGATTACTTATTAGGTAGTTTCTGCCTCAAAACACTATCATTAAAAGGTGTGTGTTTGGGAGCAGGATGGGGCTGTCCACAGTAATATTTCTGGAGAAACCCTATTTGTGCTTTCCTAGAGCAAGCCCTTTCCCAAGAAAAGCTGATGTAACCCAGTAGCTCTAATTTTGCCTTCAATATCTACATGTTGTTCTTCCTGACAAAGAGGACCATTTCAGTGCATTGTATAGCATTGTATAGCAGTGCAGTCCTCTGAAAACGGTCCTTTTCCCAGTCTTGCTTACAACCATGTTCATGGTGAGGTGCTGGAAATGGAACTAGCATGCCTTTTATTTCAGTTTATTTTGACTTAAAACCTTGTAACTCTCACCAAAAATATAGTTATTTCTGGTGAACAACACCCATCGTGACACCATGTCCTCTAAATCACACAGTAAAGATTGGGGGCAGGTGTGAATATTTGATATCTTCTGACATGCTTTTTTAAGGCCCTGGGACACTTATTTAGACTTCTTCAGAAATCTTAAAACTAAGTGATCTATTTAGTCAGATATCAGTGTATTGGATTTTAGAAGCTAAATGCACACCTGATGAATGTAACCAATTTCCAGGAAAGACGGTTACTCACATGGGTGAGTCAGCCGGTCTATGTTCCAGGCACCCCACAGAGAAATGTGTTCCTCAGAAAACAGGTAACCTATGCTCTAGGTTTCTCAAGAGCCATAGCATTTTAGGAAATGTGAAACAGTTGCTTTTACTCCAAGACCATTAAGGACAGTAATTGGGAAATAAAGTGGCCCAGGGCTCTTGAAAAGGAGAAAATTCCTTTGGGGAAGAACGTTATGGACCTAAGGGGAAGAGTTTGTATTGTTATTGCTGAACATGTCAGGGAAAAAATAAGACTAAGGACATTCCATTCACTGGAGATATTAGTTAGAACTAGTAGGCTGAAGATACTGCTCAGTGGACCCTTACTCCACAATTATGAAGATGTGATTTCAAATCCCCGCACCCTTATAAACAATGGCTCATGGTTGTGAGTGCTTGTAACCCCAGCATAGAGGGGCAGAGCCTGACTGATCAGTCAAACTCTCTGGCCAGTCAACCTAGCCCAGATGGCCACTTTCTATTCACTATCTCAAGGCAATAAAGCAGAGAATTGGTGGCTTTCCATGGAGATCTCTGGTCTGGCTAGGTGTGTGGGTTCAGGAGAAGGGGGAAGAGCTGGGGCAGGGAGGGGGAACTGCTGTCCCCACCACTGCTGCTGCTCCTTTCTGCCCCTGCAGCTTCATTTGCTTGGCCAGGCTGAGCCAGCAGGAGACTGACTAGCTAGCTGGCAAGGGGTGCAGGGGAGGTTCTGGCCGTGATTTCAGGTGAGCAGATCTCTTCCCCAAGTGGCAGGCAGTGAGTGTTACAGCTCTTATGACAGAAGTTCTCAGACAATGGGATAATTCCTGCAAACCTTTAATTCTTCTGAACAGGATTCTTAAATACAGTTTGGGGACAGGCCAGGGTTTGGCACTGGGTACTTTTATTGTTTTGTCCTGAGCGATTGAGAATACCTCATCTACATATTTGGGGGAGCGTCCTGCTTCTACAGGTCTGATCTGTCTCAAACCTCTCTACAGGGGTTGTGATGGGCTGTAACTACCTACTTGAGGGGCCTGATCTTCTGGAAGACTGGTAATACTCCTGCCATCCCTTTTAGGATCCCCAGGGATTCAACCTATCTTGATCAGGAATCAGGGTACCTTTCATAGTCCACCGCCCTACAGAGACCAATAGAATACACTTTGAACATCTTCTGAATTTTACATGCATACACATTAGGTCTATATTCTCATAAACTCATATAAACCAACACCATGCACAGGACACACCACACACCACTCACACAGACTTAGAATGTGTTGAAACCAGATTCATATGCCCTCTCAACTTGGGCGGTTTGAGAGAAGTGACCCAGGGTTATTATTAATGAACACATCTTTCCAGGTATTATACCCAAATGTAAGAAATGTACAAAACTGGACATTCATTCATGGCTTAATTAATATTTGAAATCCTCTCCATGCCTAAAAATATGCAAAAATGCATACTCTGAAGTACAATTTCTAAGAGGTCTCAGGCTTATCAGAAAGACAAAATTAAGGATGTGGTTCTTGCTGAAGAAACAAATGTTTGGGCTTGCTTGTCATCCTGAACTGGGCTAATGGCAATGTTTCTTGATGTTTATGAAGAGCTTATGCACACTTCTTGATGTGTAGGACTTGAATTGTAGAATCAGTCTACATGGTGCTAAAGGAACATTTTTGTCCCAGCCAATGTACTCAGAGAGTTGCAAAGCAGCCATATGTATATCACAGACATGCTTATTGACCAGGTATTTACCGTCCATTTGGTTAATACTGTTATGAATTACAAAAAGATACAGACCTAAAAAAATCTTTCATATTTAATACTCCATCTTTCTGCAAAGCTGCTGTTAACTTTGGTATACCTGTACAATCACCTATATAGAATCTCATTGCTCTAATTCTTGGGGACCACATTATGATGAAATATATACAAACAGAATGGTCTTGACTTCGGCAGCAAGAAAACCATTGTATCACAAGATCAATAGTTATACTGTTTTCCCAAAGAATGTGTTTGCCATTGTTTCCTGGGGTCCTCTAAGCCTCAGGCCAATATGGAGAACCACACTTTTTCTTTCTTCTATGTATGCATCATCTCTTCAAATTAAGTAAAACATGTACCCAGGAATGGTCCAGAGGGCCAACATAATGACTGTTAAGCTAATAAAATCCATTTCAGCTCACAGGGCATTGTCTTGATCATGCACTTATTTGCTTCAAAAGAGGAAAAAATTAACAAGAATATTTGCAAAAGTCTGCATGAAGGCTTGAAAGAATCAACAGCTAAGCAGTGTGAGAGGAACCCAATACCAACATGGTTAGTGTGAGATATAACCTCAGTATTTTCACTCAACAGGAATGTAGTAAACAGACAATGGTTTTGCACAATGGTTTAAAAATATTTTTATGTATTGTGGTGGTTTGAATATGATTGGCCTAGAGAAGTGAATGAATGGCACTGCTAGGAGGTAGAGCTATGTTGGAGTAGGTGTCGCCTTGTTGGAGGAAGTGCGTCACTTTGGGGGTGGACTTTGAGACGCTCCTCTCAGCTGCCTGAAAATTGTCTTCAGTTTGCCTTTGGAACAATATGTAGAACTCTCAGCTCCTCCCACGCCATGCTTGTTTGGATTCTGCCGTGCTTCCTGCCTAGATGATAATGAACCTGAAAGCCAGACCCAATTAAATGTTGTCCTTTACAAGAGTTTCCTTGGCCATAGTGTCTGTTCACTGCAATGGAAACCACAACTGAGGCATGTATTGAAATCTAATGTTTAGCTCATAAAGTGAAGACTACTTTCCCCAAACTCTTACCTATGGTATCCATGAAGTGTAGTTTGAGATACTTAGCATCTCATTGTAAGAGATACATTAATGGACAAGCGGGGGAACAGATGGTTTTAAGAGACACATTCAGTTTGGAGTAATGGACACAGAAGAAATGTTGCAGGCATAAAAGTATATTTATTCTGTATTTGCCTTGTAACTATAGAAATAAAACAATTAAGTGGAAAATTACTAATAAGGTAGCAGATAGTACTCAATACCTGTGTGAGTTCCAGAAAGGGGAAGAGTAAGGAATTTTGAACTAAGCTATTTCCACAAGAAAAATTCTGACTACAGAAAGAAATTTTAGTGCTTATAACGTATAATAAGATAACTTTAGTAGTCAACCAAGAAAACTGAAAGTAGATTTACAGATCACTAGAGATGAGGCATTCAAAAGACTACCCTATGATATACTTGAGTGTAGTTGGTGTAGCCTAGAATTCATCCTTTAAATTTTTCTTAGGACCTATGTAAATATTAATAAGAGGTATTTTTGATATACATTTTTACGTACTTTATTCTTGTATTTTTATACATAGGGAAATATTCTTCATGGAAGATGTAGGGTAGAGTAATAAAAGATAGCTAAGGAAAATAAAACAACATTAATATCCCTACACTAAGTGAGTAGTCAGAAGTTTGGATCTTAAGTACAAATAAGAACACTCATGAAAGAAGAAATTATAACAGGGACCAGAGTGGTCGATTTGCAGCCTGTAGGTCTTGGCTTCTTTTTGTGTCATATATTAGATACTACGTATATCCAATATTTACATTATGATTAGCAACAGTAGCAAAATTATAGTTATGAAGTAGCAACAAAATGATTTTATGGTTGAGGGTTACTATGACATGAGGAACTATATTAAAGGGTCATAGAATTAGGAAATTTGAGAACCATTGAAATAGAGGAATGCAAGACTGAATTGATCCCATGGAGGTGATTGGTAAACCAATCAAAGCAACTGTGAACACAGGAAGGACATCAAAAATACATGAATAGGTAAATATTGACATTAGTTCATTGTGTATGGTGGATGATGTGTATTATGTCCTGTGCGGTTTTCATTGCACTGTATTGCAGTCACTCAATACTAGTCATATCTTTGGCTTCTGTATATGTGCAGTCCATTCAACTGTGAGGATGACGTTTAGCACTCAAATCTGACTTGAATTATTAACCTTGTATGACAAGAGACATGGATTGTTCTTGGAAGAAAAGAAACAAATCCTGTAACTCGAAGTGAGCATCACTGAAGCATTTCAGCTGTCATGACGTCACTGTTTTCTACAGTGTTGTGGAATTGGTTCCAGTGAGGAAATGTCGCCATTTTCGATGTCATATTTCGTTTCTGAATATAATTTCCTTCCATAACATTTTCTGTGATGTCAAACATATTCATATTAGAGCTAACTGGAATATATATGTATATATACATATACACATAAACATGCACACACATGTATATGTACAAACACGCACACAATGATTATATCCTTCTCCTCCATGTTTTGGTAATCTCCTGTGCTTCCTCAATAGAAACTGATTATTCATAATCCAGAGTCAAGGGGTTAGCAAGTGAAGAGAGTCACAGTATCACAGCTAGGAAGAAGATGTGGTGTAAACTAACAATGTTTATACAAATAGAAGAGAAAACATCGATACCAAAGAGCAGAGGCTACTGTCAATAGCCAAAGATAAAAATGGCTTCTTATTTTTTTAAGAAGTCATTTTTATTAAAAGTTCACATCAGTAGCCACGTTTTATAAAGTCTCCCTCACTAACTCCAACTGTTGGTATTTAATTTTAGGCTCTTGGTTTAACATGACTTGCAGTACCTTCTGTTGTGGAGTCCATCTTTGAATATACAGCAAGTGCTCCTGAGAGCATAGTTTTGTGTTGCCTTCAGTTGCCAGGTCATAAAATGATGCTGTTTTTAAAAATGGAGCTGGGCAGCCACTCCCAGCACTCCCAGAGAGGCTGGGTTTTACACAGTCCCTAGAGTTGCTGGAGGTTTAGGGTATGCTAAGGAGTCTGCATTCTTACTGGGCATGGGTATATATTTGAAAAACTATGTGGGCATGTGGTCCATGACTGCCTGCTGTGGTCTTTAGGATCATGCGTTTTTCCCAAGTCCATATGTATTCGTGTGAAACTAAGATCTGTTCATTTCCTTAAGATGGGCTGTCTCTTCCACTAGATAGTAAATACCTAAAAAGATGCTATCCTATCCATATGGTACGATATTCCTCCATTTTGTATTTTTCTTCAAGCATGAGGCTTGTGTTCAAATTAAGCATAAATGTTACGTTACGGTGGAGAAAGATAAAAGTGGACAGGAGAGTGAGCTTATAGTTGGGGACCATAGAAGGAAGATAATTACATATCTCTTTTGTCCTGATGAGCAGGTATTAGAAAGGGCTAATGATCTCCATTAGTTCTACTCTGCTCTTGCTAATACTGATATTCACCCCCTGAAATGTGTTTGAGATTACTAAAGACAATTTCTATGAACTGAATACAAACCACAAGTGACTAACCAAAAATTTGTTCGGAGAATAAAAGTCGGTTTGTTCCTCCAACTGAATTCAGAGAAATCAGTTCCATTTTAATATGCACATGTGTGTTTGCATATGGATGCATGTATAATTTCTTCATGTGGGGGAACTTGGCAATGACTTTTGTCAATTAAGATCAGAGTTAATGAGCTATAAAATGAATTTGTCCAGGCACCAATGCCTTTAAATTTTCTTTTATTACAAAGGCACTCCTCATCTTCCACTCTTGTTTGACTCCCACACAAACCTTCTGTGCTTTTGTGTTATTATTACAAATAGTCAAAAATCAAAGGTGAAAATTAAGACTTTAGTAAAGGTTGAACATGGACAAAACAATAAGAAATTAATCTGAGTAATATATTATATATATATCATATTATTTAGGCTTTAAGTTTTCAAAATTTGAAACAAACTTTTATATAAACTTCTATATGTTACTAATGCTAATATGTCTGTGCTCGTGGATTGCTTTTTGGTTTTTGTAACTTTGTATGTTCTTTTGTACTTTTTAATGGCATGTCACTATGTAGTTCAAGGTGGCCTCAATGGTATGATCTTCTTGCCTTTGCTTTCCAAGTCCTGATGTATTTATTGTTCTGAGGTGGCCATCTCCTGCTGAGCACAAACCAAAATGCAACAGCATTTTTGGAGGTTCTTGTTTTTAATCTTTTTACTTTACTTTTTACTTTTGTGTGTGTGTGTGTGTGTGTGTGTGTGTGTGTGTATGCATATATATATATATATGTATATATAATGATTTCAAAGAAATTCCTCTGTGAATGAACATGTGTTTCTGCATCTATGTGTATTTTTTGTACTTATTCGTTGGCTCTTTCTTCTATTTGTTTTGTTGAATTCCAGTTTGTTTGCTTTTATTTCATCTTATTTTATTATGCTTTTAAATGCCTGTTTGTTTTCTAATGAGAGAATGGAGTGTGGATTTTTGTGGGAGGGGAGGTAGGTAGGTTCTGGGAGGAGTTTGGAGAGAGGAACCATAATCAGACTATATCATATTCAAAATATGTTTTCAATAATAAGAAATAGATAAGCATTCTGACTCAAAATTTTTATAGCATTCCTTCCTCCTCAAAAATTAATTAATTCATATGTAAACATATATGTACAAATGGAAAGATTCTTTATTATGAGTGTCATGCAGACTAGAAGAATATGTGATTTACCCAAATTGGGAAATTTATTTAAATTATATACCAAATTTCTTTTTTGGGATCTATGAAAACATAGGAATGATCACGGACCTTCACAATCTGTGCAAATCAGTGATGAGTATATGCATTTTTATGAACAATGGATCTATAATTATCCAAGATTAAAAAAGCATTGCCCAGCATGGTTGAAACAAATATAGCTATAGCTATTAGTCTTATTTATAAAATGTTTTGTCCATATAAAATATTCTAAAAATTGAATAATAATAGTTTCCTGAGTGATAACTCTGATAGGAATCCCATGGTCACAGATAACAGAGAACTCTTCATATCTCATGCTATCACAATTCAGAGCACCAATCCTTGGAAAGTAGTTGTAGTGCTATGCACTTTCTTTCCCACCATTTTCCACATTAATGTAACTATTACTGTTACCCTTTTGAGCTTCAAACAACAACATTTCTTTTGCATACTAGAGTAGATTTCAAATCCTGGAAATCTACTAATATAAGACAGAAGGGACACATTTTATTTTGTTAATAATTTCTAAAATGCTCACAACCAAAGGCTGGCCTCATTCTCTTTATACTCTGATTTCACCATGGCCAACTCTATTTTCTTGGTATGGCTTCATTTTTTTCTTTTTATGAAGATTTAAGCTGGAGAAGATCATGGTATTTTTGCATCTAACTGAAAAGATCAAAGGTTAACGACTCTCCTATTTTGATTTAGAATGGGAAATAAAACTTGCCCTTCATGTTCAACTCTACCTATAGGGTCCCATTTCCAGAATGAATAATAATGAAGTCTAAGTGAAAAGCCATTTAAATTTTCCAAAAGGAAGAACATTAAATGGCTTTATTTATATCATAACCCAGGCATTCCTCTCATATGTAGAGTGAGAAATAAGGGAAAACCTTATAATTATTAGATCGTAAGCCCAAAGAATAATAAATACTCAACAAAGACTAATGAATACTCACTTCTACGAGAAAATCTTAGTCTTTAAGGCCACATTGGATTCTTCGGTCACATTTCTCTAGAGATCCCCATATTTAAAAATGTTATGCCACTCTGTGCTACTTTTTGAGAATCGTTGGTAGGAGAAAATACTAAGGACAATAGTAAAATTTATTTCTAAGTCTTGTCTATGGTTTCAAAATTACAACAAATTATTATCACGATTGTTCATTTCTTATTCCTTATATTCTTCAACATTCATTTTAAAATACTTGAGGGTAGAGAAAGGAGGAAAGTATTAGATTTGCTACAAAACAATACAGTTAGAAAATACATATGGGGAAGTTTCAGTTTATAGATAAAGCCTTATTGGTCTGTCAGATAATTGTCAGGCCTACCTGGGTGTTGTATTCCTTTGGAATTTTTAGCCGAGCTGTCCTCTTCACTTTCGGGGGTGATCATATGCTCTGTGAGTTCCATGAAGAAACAGTAATAGAGCACTGATGTCTCACATACAACTACTGTGTCTGGCAACCCATGCCAAAGTGAAAGCTGAAAAGGCTCTTCCTTGTGATTAAGACATTTTCAACTATGACAAAAGTTCATGAAAATGTCATTGTAGAGAGCATCAGTCATGAAAACCATGTTCCTGGGCAAACTGTGCACTTGAGAGGTTGCCCTCTTGACAGTAGGAAAATCATTCTTAAATAGTATCCATTAGGTGATGAGCATTTTAATTGCCAATGTGTACTGTACAATTCTGAATGTTACAGGCCTTCAATATTTTAATTTTACATTCACAATTTTTGAATTGCAAGTTATTCCAGTTTGGGTGTCAGCAAATGCAACAAGTTCCTGTGAAAGCTTTGGACGTTAAGTGGTTTCCTTTTGACGGATTCCTTGGGTTAGGGAATGCAACCATCAGCAGTCCACGGGAAAATGAAATGCTGCTGGTCTATTTTTATGTAGCTGAGATCAAGTTACTAAACGGATCAAAAAGAAATAATTTCTTTGAATAGATGGCTGTTGACACCAGTGCCCTAAAAATAAGTGTAATTCTGAAGATACAAAAACTTGTTTATATCTCAGTGGAAGTAACTATAGATACACTGCCATATATATACTTGCACTCAAGATACATCAGATGCCATTCTCAACACATTTTCATACCCTCCCGTTTAATGTTTGTGTTAAGAGCAGATTTGCAAGCTACCTCCCAAATAACAGCTTTGAACAGTGGTTTCTACTGAGCCTCACTTATAGCATTAATAACAAAAACGATAACAGTCATTTGTCTGATAAAGCTCTTACATTGTGCCTAACAGTATGCAAAATATTTTCTAGCATGATTCCATTTGATTTCATGGTTAACTTTTATTTTAATAACCAAGTAGTAGTACCAAAATTTTGTACCTGAAGCAGCTGATTCTTTGAATTTTAAATGAAACTCTGAAAGGTTTCAGATAGTGGGTCTTAAATAGAGAGATATTTGGCTCTTAATTTAAACAATCTCCTCTCAAAGAGATGTATTTCAAGTTATCTATCTCTACCGAAGGTAAGTGTGTTTGAGTGCAGAGGTCCTCTAAGGCTAGAAAAGGGTATCCAATGCTTGGAACTGGAGGGATAGACAGATATGAACCACCACATGCAGTTACTGGAAATGGAACTCAGGCCCACTGCAAGACTGCTGAGCAATCATTTCAGCAGCCTTTTAATATCTAAAATATATACTATGTCTTTAGGTTAGAAAATGTGCTAATTAATTCTAAAATACAGAGAAATAATTAATATATTAAAGTGTCTTTAAAAATCTCTCCATATATGAAAGCAAACCTCATTAGCAGAGATTCCGTAAACTGAGATTACAACAATAAACAAAGTATACTGAAGAGTCCAGAGCTCAAGTGGGTAGAAGTCCTGTGATGTGTGGTAGTAGAACGTGATATTCGGCAATCTTTAAAAGCACGGTGGAAAGTCCTATATCAAATACTCAGGCGGGTACAGTTGGGAACAACACAAGTGGTTGATCAAAAAGTGCAAGTGATAATGTTTGTAGTGTTTTTTTAAGAGAAATCTTTTCTGCCTCTGAGTTGGAAAGCAAATGGAATCTCCTCATAGCCATGACTGTCAAAAAGTCATGTGCTTTGTTATAAAACTTTCATTCTTATATTTAAATGTAAAGTTGGGACAGGAAGATCAACAAAGCATTGTCATGTGAACACCCATTGTCTAAAGTGACAGAAGGAATTAATGATTAATTTCAATCGAGGTCTTAGTCCCACCCCAATCCTGAAAGTCCATATTATGTTCTGCAGCTGGTCAGCATAATTTGCTTTTTCTATACAGTCATGAAAGGAAGCAAATATTATGCAAATTTGTGAAGTTGAATAAAGTGGTTGAATCCAAATATCTGTATAGTTTCCAAAAAAAAGGCAGTGTCAGGATAACAGTCACCTTAGTTGAGTCAAACAATAGCATGGTCAGATATTATCTGTCCACAGGAAACAGAAGTCAATAGTCTTCCTTCCTTCTTTCCTTCCTTCCTCCCCCCCCCACACACAATGTATATGCTTAGCAACTTCATGAGATTTTTTTTTGCAAGTGACTGCTGGTATTTATTGATAAAATTATTTAAAAAATATAGCAGCAAGTATATATGGCCTATACCCCATTTTATATCTAAGTCAAATTATTCTGACAAGTGATTATAAACTTGAAGTTCATACAAGTGGTGTGTGCCGAATGTGAGTGTTGCATGACCTATAACCCATCAATGTTTTCTAGAGACATTTAGTAATAGTAACTTCACACACTTCAAGAATTTTTCCTGACTGGCATTATTTTAAAATGAATTGTCGAATCATTTGTGTAATGTAAATATTTTCAGCAAGATCAAGAGACGTGTCTTCCTCATCAGGGTAGACCCAGCACTTGGCAGGATACCTGCCATGTAGAAGATACTCAGTAAGTATTTGTTAAATCAAGCAGTAGTTTTGCTGGCTGTAATATGTTTAAAGAGGACAAAGAAAGAAGACAAAACTCAAAAACGATAGGAAAAAAACAAGGCAACAGCATAATTCAGCAATAGCGGACACAGAGATGAACAGAGAATCAGCTGACTGTCAGGATGACAGTCACATTATTTGAGCCCATCTGCAAATACTGGGTGACTAGGTCAAGTTCCTGAGCATATGTGGTGGCCCGCCCTGACCACGCCCTTGCCCAAGAAAGCTTGTGCAGTCTGTCTAGAAAATCAATGGGAAATGGACAGTAGAGAGATGAGGGAGGGATTTCAAGACTGAAACAGACAAATCTATTGTGTACAAGCCCACAGTCAAAGATTTTCTACCTCCCGGAGAGCCAGTCTAGCTTGCAGGTAGAGTATTGACTCCTAGGCAGAGCACCATGGCTATAAAACAGACCACTGAGCTAGGCAATAAAAGAGAGAGAGGGAGAGAGAATAAGAGGTCTAATGTCTTGTTTATGTCCCCTTTATGGCATCTTTGAGATGCTCTGCAGTCCCAGAGCTGGCTTTAGCTCATATGCTTTTCTGATTAAGGCAATACATAGCAAAGCAATCTAATATTAATGTGCAATTTAGAAAAAAATAAAAGGTGTGTAGAAATCTAAGGGAAAATTTCCCAAGCAGAATTCCTACAAAATAACAGGACATAAGATTTGTTTAATTCTTTTTTAAAAATAATCCTTTGTTATAAATCCCTAAATCATTTACAACTCATTTTAAATGCCCCACCCCACCATGTCGTGTTTCTTGATAGTAATGATTGTTTGTAGCCTAACCCTTTGAGAATAAGGTAATGCTCCCAGTGACTAGTAACAAGTTTCATTATAACAATCCTAATTACAGATTAATAAAGTATTTAAATGAAAAATGCAAGTGGTTAGGTTTAAATCATTATGAAAAAATAATATTCTTAATATTTATTTACTGCATGTTGTGTGTTGTGTGTTTTCTGGATGATTTTATATGTATCAAGTATTTGCAGGGTTTTCCACAGAGGCCAAAAACAATATGAGAATCTATGAAGGTGGAGTTGCAGACACTGTCAGTCACTGTGGGTTCTGGGAACTTAATGCAAGTCTTTTGAAAGAGTGGCAAGAGCCCTTAATCACTGAGCCAGCTCTCCAGCCCCATGAAACATATGCAACAAAACATAAAGTTTGACTCATTAAATGATTCTGAAAATATAAGGCATTGAAAAATGTTTTTCATAAAGAACTTAACTACTCTCTTTAATTTGAACATTGGTTTTATGCTTTTAATTGTAGTATTGTGAAACGGAGAGATCCTACAAAGCTTGGCATAGTAGGCAAACTTTCCTCAAGCGTTTAGGTCTTTATATTGTTAAAAAGGGCTATGTACAGATTTATCTTCTTTTTTTCTCAAAAAGAATATCTTAGCCCTGCTGATAGTATTACAAAACATATCTTAATTATCTCACCTGTCAAAATGTTCCTAAGCTTTTGGGACAACAGACACAAATAAACAAATGTTTTAGAAATGCTTTGACATTAGTGGCTCAAATCTTTAGATTTATATTGTTAATAACATTGGAGTGGTTAAGGAAAGGAAGAAATTTGGAACAGAGATGGGTGTAATTTGGATCCAGCCATTTATTTTCAGACTGATGCTGGTGTCTCATCCATAAAGTTCCAGTCACTAGGGACTGTGTGAGCATTGAATAATGTGCCTTGAGCAAGGTAGTAGATCACCCTGTGCCCAATACATAATGTGTACTCAATAAATGGGAGCATTTATAACTATCATAAATGATTGTTAGGATTAATAAGAAAAGCCGCCCATTATAGAAGAGTATTGTTACCATCACAAAGCTTGGCGTGTACACCAATTCTAAGAAAGGCTATTTTCTATCCTGCTCTTCTCTGAATTTCTACTTAGGCCATATTATCATTGCTGATATATAGATTTCTTGTAAGCTCAATAAGCATAACTTATTACAGGGGGCTTCTAAAGAGTATAGCCAGAATCAGTCCTTTGCTTATGCTTGCTACCATCAAGCCATGTACTTCTTAATTCACAGCAATAATATTATATACTATGATGAATTATTTATATCTTATTTGACCCCCTAGATATTCTACTCTCATGGATAAGTCTTAGTTCATATTCTTAGCAGCTAACATGCTATTGAAAAATAACACCGATGTTCCAAGGTATTGAGTGAAGATGTCTAACATCAAAATGTTCATTTTGAAGAGATAATATACCCATTAAAATAATCTATAAACCAAGACAAAGGACCATGTATGTATGAGAAAGAAAACATGGCACTGTTATTACTAATTTATTATCATTGCACCAGTGTTCTGGCCAGTTCATTCCTGTGGTATGCACAAAGGAGTGGGTTGCAGCAATGGGAGGAGAGAACTCTTAAAGGATGAATTATCATGCACTACCTGGGGGAAAGAATTTAATCATTTACTGGACTGAGAACATGCCATTCTTGTTAGTTTTGCAAAGAAACTGACAAAGAGAAATTGGAATCTGGCAAGAGATGCAAAGGACACTGGAGCTTTTTAACAGGAGGTGAATCAGCTTCAGGTTACACAAAGGAGTTAGAGCAATGCAGGGTGACATGCACCAGAACTGTGCCCATCAGATGATAATACTTCATGCATAAGAAAAGGAAGCCAAGGCTAACCTACCAGCAGAACCAGCCAATTTGACTTTATTCATTAACAGCAAATATGCTTCAATATAAATCAACTAATCAGAAAGCTCTCCTTGGTATAGACTTAACCTTAAAACAATTTTTTGAGACAGGATTTCAGGCCTGGAAGAGTGGGCTCACTGGCTTCTTTCAGCTGTAGCTGTTTCTGTTGGTGTCAGACTCCTGACATCCTTCCTCACAACTGGGGAATGTACTACAAATACTGATGAAGAACTAGACACTAGTCTCCCATCCTCTGAGAACTGCCCATTCAGCCTGAGCCTTCTTCTCATCTTGTACTTGCCTAAAAGGATGATGACCTTTGATAGATTTTGAAGGTGAGAAAGGAAGGGAGAAAGAAGTTAGCTCACACAGTGTGGTAAGTCAGCATTGCATGACCTCTTGGCTATTTCTGCCTTTAACCTAAGAATATGGTTTTTTGTAAGTGGGAAAAAAATTAACTAGTCTGTTTTCCTACCTATTGACACATAGTAAAATTAGATGGCTTAAAAGAATATGTCTTCTCTGTTATATATTTTTCAGAAACCTGTTTTCTAATGAATTCTTCTGGCCTGTGGATCCCAAAAACAACCCCTGCCCCCAAAACCAAAAACAACAAAACATCCTCAATTACACCTCAGATGTGGAAACTCAATTGGGTTGCCTATCATTTAAACATTTCTTCAATTTTATGACTTCCACACCATCATTCTCTTTACCAATATTCTTCAAAGCATCAGTATTACTTTTGAACTGCCTACCACTTTGGCTGGCCTCTCTGTCCTTTTCTCCACCCACACACATTACTTGTTCCTTTGATTGGCCAGGTCCATCACTACTGCTCCTTAAGATCCTTCACCCACTCATCAATGGCAGCTTTTGAATCAATGTCCCTAAATTTGGAAGAAACTTCTGATCAATGTGTTTCAGGCTACCCTCTAACTTCTAAAAGAAATAAAACTCCTTAAACCCTGTCTGTTTAGAGAGGCCAGTTTCAATGTTCACTCCCTTAAATACTTTTAAAACGTTGCTATAGCTTGAGTGTTCAATATTCAGTGACCTGTAAAGATCCACGTACCAAAGGCTGGTTCCAGGGTTACTGTCTTGGGAGACAGCAGAATCTTTGGGAGGTTATATTCAGTGGAGATAACCAGGTCTGTTAGGTCAGCACGAGCTTACTCTTCGAGACTTTTGAGAACTCAGTTCTTCCCCTCCTTTTCACATCCTAGCTATGGGGTCAGCCCTTTCTTAAACTATGTCTTCAGAACAATTCAGCAACACTTGAGTAAAGCAACAGTTGTATTCCGTTAGAGAGTTAGATCCTATCTGTTCCTACTCATAGAGTTAATAGTTTCCTTCTGTCCTATATTATTAAATCTTCTCATGATACACCCAAATAGGTCAAGTATTCTGGACACCGCAGCATAGTGTACTCATTCAAGCAACTTCCTTAATGAAGTACTGCCATTAGTATTTGAAAATTCCGAATCTCAGAAGGCTTAAACACTATGCATTCAGCTAATGAACCTCATGTATATGCTACTGGAGAACATTGATGGTGGTTTCCACTCCAAACCCGCACTGTCAGTGGGCTGCCCTGGTGTGGCAGCATGCCATTTTGTGACTTCTTTACTGAGTTACATATTAACCATCACTTTGATTTCTGCCAAAGTTGGCTGATTTCCCTTCTAAGAAATTTTCCAAGCTTTTCCTTCATACTGCATAGAAGTGTGACCCCTGACACCTCCTCCACCCTGCCGCTTCAATTAGAGGTTGATTATTATTATGTATTTCCTGGATGGTTTAACCATTTTATCAATGACTTCAATAAAAATAAAGAAGACCTTTCACTCAGATTTACAAACATGATCTCAAGATAAAAAGTTAACCTTAATAGAATTCAACTTCAAAAAATCCCTGACAAGAAAATAACATCATTAATATATGTAAATGAATATATATTTAGATATATATTCAAATTCGATATTCTGAAATGACAGTTCTGACACCTAAGATGGTTGCTAAGAGACCAAGAGTCTTATATCACATACAACATGCCTAGGCTGGACAAAGGGAGGGGAGCAAGATGGAACAAGTTTCTACTATGAAAATTCACAATTTGTGTATTCTTGGTATTTCCACTTATACCCTTGGACCATAGCTGCTTGAGCAACTGAAACTATAAGAAATAAAATGTAGATCAAATGTAGACAATTGCAAATGAGTGTACATAAATGCACCTCAGAAAAATATTCTACATGTAATATTTCTTTACTTTATTATTAATGTTTACTTATGGTATAATGTTTTGATAACAAATCATCTATTTTTTTAAAAATGTCACCAATTAAAATTATTTTTCCAAAAAATTAAAGATTCTAACTATTCCAAACTGGTCATTGTTTGCAAATATTATTTAAGCAAATACAATAAAATTTTTTGAACTTAGTATTTAAATAATTAATTCTATAATCTATAAGCTGTATTTAATAGTAACATAGTTAAAAAAAGACTTTAGATTTTTTTTTATTTCATGTTATCCCCTTTCAATGTTTCCCCTCTGGAAACCCCCCATTCCAGTGTAAGGATGGAGAGAAAGTCCTCTCGTAAGAATAAGTATGGTCTCCTTGGCATTTTTCACATATTGAAAAAGAAAAAAAAAGAAAAGCCCTTTTGAAGTAACGATAATAGAACAATCTTGTCTAAATGAGTAAAAACCACTTTTTATGAAACTGATACCAATTGAATGTTTTCTCTTCTTCCTGTGCCATTGCCCCTGGTGCTCTGAGGGCCAGACCACTGAGGAGAAGGTGAATAAACCTGAGTGGCCGTGTCCACATGTCTGTAACAGTAGGGCTGTCCTACTATAGAAGACTATAGATGCAGTCTTCTTATCATTTACATGTTCTATCTACTCAAACCCATGTAACAAATGCCTGTCAGACAGATCACTATTCAGTGAGTTTTCTAAAGGCCGAAACGTTAAGAACAGCATGAAGAAGTAATTGACAGCTGAAGTGCATGGTCTTAAGCCTCTCTCCGGGAAGTCTGTGATTTTTCTTAATGGCATAAGAAAGTGGTTTCTGTTACATTTTAAGATCTTCTTAAACACTTGATTACTTTTGAAACAATGAGCACTGCTAAGAACCTCCAGGAGCTTCTGAATTAAGAATGGAGACCATTTTTATAACATTTTATAAACCACTCACTGTGGACAGCAAATATCAAGTCCACGAGGGACCTCACCAGCACAAGTGTTAGTAACAAGCAGAACCTAAAGCCAGTTAGGTAACTAGTCACACTAAATTCCTCAGTTATCGTGTGGAAATAAATACAAAAGGGCACACGGCTCCGTCTTCCATTTTCAGACTGTTTTGGTTCTGCCCTCTGGAGACCAATGGTGAACGCTGCCTAGGAGATCTTAGAGATAAATCAGAACAGGTGAAAACAGATAAAATTGCTTTTGTTTTATTTGACATTTTAGAATTTTACTTGATTTGTGCTGTAGAACAGGTGGTGTGGGCACAGTGCTCCCACTTTTGTTGGGTGCTCTATGATATATAGTCACAATACAAAACACACTTGCCTAATTCTTGCTGTTACCCACACACTATTTCCTTCTTGGATGTCACCTAAAGAAGATGCTCACTGGAGTCCAACCTCCTCATAATGGGCATTGCAGCTGCCAGGTATGTGAGACAGGGGTCTCTTCTTTATTAATTACTTACTATTCACTGCCATGTTATGGTGACACAATAAAGACGAAGACATTCTTTTCAGTCTCAGCACTCACAATGCAGTTAGGTAGACTTACAAGTCTGTACTGGAGTCATCACGTCAATGATACAAAATGGAGGCTGCTGTTTTTCCACTTGTGTATTATGTATGATGAATGCATATTTGTGATTGTTCACAGTTGCTGCCAACCATGACTTTACTTGTGAACTCTTTGATCATGAGGTAGAGATTCTTGGTTTGTAGAGGGCCTGCTTCAGTTCTGTCAACATCAGAACCTGATGTACATACATGTGTGGGCTCTTTCACAACAGCTCAGCACATTAAGTAATGTTGTAATTCATCTTTATTATGCTATATACAAACTGAGGTTTGTCTTTCCTGCATCCGGTTATTGAAAACACCTTGCAGAAATGCTTCCCATCAGGGAGTTGGCAACAATTCTGAAATCTGGCTTCTGACAGAAATGGATTCTCTAAGGAGAGAGTTGATGTGAAATTATAATTTTATGTTCCTGACTCCATCATATTATTTTGAAATGTAGGATATTTGTTGAAACTGATCCTGGTAGGCTAACAACAATGCAGGACTTTTTTTCTTCATCATTTTTCAAACACACCTTTCTGGCACTGTTTTATTCTTCCATTTATGTGACAACGTTTGATTGGATATCTTCCCCTTAATATAAGATCTATGATAGATTAGATGACTACAGAAGAAAAATTTTAAGAATGGCTGCTACTTTTGGGATGTTTATACTCTGGTTAAACATGAGTCATCGCATTAATCAAAAACAAACCTTGGTGGCTTTAGGAGTATGCCTATCATCAGCATAGATGATCAGATTGGTACTGTAGACAGACTGACGGACCCAGGAGTTCACATAAACACACATTCACCCAGTGTCCCTGCTCTTCACTAACTGTAATCCTAAATCACTGTGAAAAGAACATCAGAGTCCGGCATCAGACTTATCCTCTAATTGTTGGAGCCACTGAGAAGTCCAGACATAGATCTCACCAGAGTACTAATTATGTATAATTCTAATCAATGAAAGCAAGTGAAGATAGCCACAATATTGAGATGTGTATGACCTATTGAGTAAATCCCTTGATTTATCTGAATACTGGGTCTGTAACCTACATCCTCCATTTTATTACTTATTAGTTACTCCCAGCTACCCGCTAAAATATGAGATTCAGTGGTACCAACTCAGAGGCGATTTGGCTTCCCCTATTTTGCTCAATTTAGAAATCAAGTGTCAACTTGCTGTCAATGCTCATCGTCCTTCCAGCTTTCAAACTGATTTCACTACACAGGTGACTTAACGGTCACCTTTGCCAATGGATCCATACACACAGTGCAGTAACAGGGATGTGGTAAGGGCTGTCTGATATTAGAGAAGCAGATATTAAAGCAGCCTCTGCGTTCGGGCAGAACTTCTGCTGAAATTCATGTTTCAGTCTAACACTGTGCACCACGCCCCTTACAATTTCTGATGCTATGGTGTCTACTTTTTTCTTGTAAAAGGTAAATTGACAAATGAGAACTTAAGATTGTTATGTCAAACTTACCTTCATAATTGTTTATATCAAGTCACTGAATTTGCGATCTTCTTCACATTTATACGATTTGTCCTAAATACTATTGTTGGACTACGGAAATATCAAATTCCATTATAATTGCATGTACTTTTCTTTAAATGTTCAAGACTGAGAGAAGAAATATGACTTTTCCTATTAAGTGTGGAAAACTGGTGTAGATCATAGGTTGCATTATTAAAATGGTTTATACCTGAAGGAATTTAAGAACGTTTTTTAACTGGTTTGTTAAGTGCTGCAAATCTCACATTCATCGACTTTCAGCACTTTCTGCATTGTTCCTATAAGTCAGCTTTCAAACAGCTGCCAACTTATTGGTATTTAACAATAGAAAACCAAAATGTAAAGCACAGGCCCTCTGTCCAAGCATGCTTCAGACTGCTCTTCTCAAGCATCAGAATAACAGAAGCACAACCCCAGGGAGCTCTGGCTCCCACAGTAGTGCACACTGCTGGGAATCTGCGTGAGTTGCTGGAGGTGAAGCAGGACAGGTACATGCTTAGGAAAGTGGATGTGGAAGTGTACAGGAGGTGAGGATCACAGACAGAAAGGAGACAACAGTTAACAGAAGGATAACGGCGAAGGATACGACCAAGTACTGGCATCCAAAAGTGGCTCCTTGAATTGATAGCTGCATATGGTGTGGGAAGGACAATGACAGTTGGACAGCAAGCCCAGAGACCACAATTCTATTAGGAGCTTGGTTTTAACTAGTCCAAATTATATTGTTTAACAAACAATTCACTTAACTACAGTAAAGAATACTTTTTATTTGAATGTAATATTATTTTAAATACACAGTTGTAACCCTGTTTAAATGTACTCTGTAAGGCTCTGTAATTTACTTTTAAAAATCTAATACATGATATTAAAGATTTAGGAGCAAGATTTGGTCGTTTTAGAATAGAACTTTCTGGCAAAGGCTCCAATTGCAGTTTATTTAAGTTCCAATATACTAATAAGGCAGGCTGGCTTTTAGCAAACGGATCAATGTGTCTTAATCTTTGACCTAAGACTTTCTTTAGGTTCCTAAGCTTCTAATTTACAGAAAAGAGTGGGGATTAAAATGACCAGGCAGCCACATATAGCTGAGAAAGAAAGACAAAGCAATTGAAAATATTTTTCCTTTAGTATGGTTTTTTTTCTGTTTGCAAGCCATTTCTGTACAACTAAAGTATATGCAGAGGGGCCACCTCATTTAATAACATACTTTTTCTGATGATAAAATAATCTTATGAGCAATTGACTTCTCTTCACTTGTAAGCATCTCTGTACATTACTTTTTGCTTCTACCTAATGAGGCAAATTATGAAGTTTATTTATCAATTTATCAAAGTTGCCATGTATGGAAGCTGTTGAGCTGTCTCTTTTCTGAATCATTATCGATTTGTCATGGATAAAGCCAAACATGCAATTCTTACATGACAGAAGGTTTAGAGAATAACTACCAAGGATAAGCCTTAAGAAGCAGTCCTGTGTAAATACTGTAGTTGCAAATTACCTGAAATTAGAATTCAGGTTCTAACCCTTTTCAGGTAAGCTCTGTTTGTGCTGATTTTCCAGCTATTTAGACCCTAAAGTTACCGCCATGGTCATCACCCTGTAAAATAAAGGGTCGACCGAGTTCAGACTAGTAGCAAGACATTTTAATAGATTGCAGCTCACGGTATTTAGATATCCTTTCTTTGGTTGTTCCATTGCTGCTGTTTGTTTGTTTGTTTCTGTAGAAACTTATTGGATGATGGTAAGGAATGGGAGTGTTAACGCATTCTCATCTGATTAATGAGGTGAGCTAGGTTACAATAGGCATAGCAAACTCACTTTTAAAAAACAGTTATCTAAATATTACATAGTATAAGCCAATCATATTTGGGAGATATATTCTCAGAGGAGTAGGAGTTGGCTTTATGTCACTAATGTTTAGTGCCTGATACACACAGACATGCACACACATACACACAGAGAATATATATGTGTATATATGTGTATATGTGTATATATAGGACTGCAAACAGGGTAGTCAGATAAAAGAAGTGTATTAAGAGTCAAATGAATAGTATTAAATGGGTTTTAATTAAAATTTCCAGTTCTTTAAAATTTGAAACAAATGGGTGAGAGAGATGACTCAGAGGTTAAGAGCATTTGCTGCTCTTGAACAAGACCTGAGTTTATATCCCAGAACCCAAAAGGCATCTCAGAACCCTCATGTTCCAAGAGATGTACACATCCTTAAAACTTCCTTGGGCATTAGGCACAAACACAAGTGTATCTACTCACATATGATAATTAAAAACAAAGTTTAACCACGTGGCAACATCTATGGGTGGAAGAGAATAGGGCAATTGTGACAATAAATCAAAAGCAACAAACAAACCCAACGTTGTTCCTCATGAACAGGTAGCATCTGAGGAGGCAGACTCTTACGGTTGGGCAGGATCACACCGTACTTAACTGGAAGGGTCTCTCTATATCCAAAATAAATGCAGCTTGGATGACTTTCTCTCATGGAAAATGTAATTTCTGTTGTCTTTAAAACTTGTACTTTTGCCTTTTGCATATTAATGTGGTGGATTTTGAGGCTGAGAGACCTCTCTGGGTAAGGGAACACTTGTAAAGCATCTGGCCTTTGTAGGTCTTTTAACTGCTTTCTGAAATGTGAGCCTTGTGGTGCTTTGAATAGAATGTCCATGGAATACTCAAGGGAGAAAAAAACAAAAGATACCATGATGACTTCAGAAGAGGAAAAAGCAAGAATTTGTTAATTTAAGGGATGCCTTGGCTATTGAGAACATGTTGGGCATTTGAGAAACTAGAGATGGGCAAGATAAGCCATTTCAAAATTTCCTTTTTCTTTTTTCTGTTTTTAAGTTTGGTGACAATGGGAACTACACTGCATGTCATTGTTTGTGTTATCATAGCAACTACCAACCTCATTCTCTTTGTTTTTTTACTTCACTTTTTGAGTCAAGAACTTTCTAAACAATTTCTTTATTTTTCTTATATGAGTGCATGTGCATCTGTTTATGTCTATGCACCTGGAGGACAGAGCAGGGTGTCAGATTCTCTGGAGCTGTAGATATGGGAGCCACCAAACATGAACACTGGGCACCAAACTCCACACGGCTAGAAGAGCATCAAGTGTGTTTTTTGCAGTGGGCCATCTTTCCAGATCCACAGACAAGGTCTTAGGTCTGGTCTCAAATTCCTTATGTGACCGAGGATGGCATTGGACTTCTGATTTGCCTGCCTCCAACCTCTCAAGTGCCAAGATTAAAGGTGTATTCACCATTCTCAGTTATATATGGTCGTGGGGACCAGACCCAGAGCTTCCTGTATACTTTAGAGTGTTTGCTAGCATTTCTCCTAAACCTTTGTCAATATTTACTCTTATATAAGCATAGCCCCCACAACAGAGATCAGCTCTGGGAAACCTCTGCTGGAGCCTCAGGGATCTTCAGTGCAGAAGCCCATTCACCTATGTCTAAAATGCCCTTAGAGCAGACTATTAAATAGGTAAATTTATTAAAATGACCTTTTTATAAACTAAAACTAGCACTTGATTTTACTGAGAATGGTGATTCGCTATCTCAATAAGAAAGTTGGCTGCTACTGAACACCTGGAATTGCTGTATATGGCACACTGTGTGAACATGCAGGTGTCCATTTGAGCGTGTGTGTGTGTGTGTGTGTGTGTGTGTGTGTGTGTGTGTCCGTGGCCACGCTCGTGCATGTGAGCAGAAGGTGTCAGGACTACCGAGATACAGGCAATGGTGCATTATCAAAGCATCTTGGGTACTGACAGTAGTAGAGTCAGCGTCAATCTACTATTATTCTTGCCTGAAAGAATAAATTCCCCTTGTGTCAACTTCATTATTGGCCATTTAAGTTGTAACTTGTGGGCTGGTGCATATTTCACTTTAAACTATTTGTAACATGATTATATGAAGGGTAAACTTTATTACAGTACTGTATAGTAGTCAAATATGAGATCACCAATAGCCTTGTTACAAAGAAATATATACATATTATATTCTGTACCTTACATCTTTATGTATATGGTTGTTCAGGGTTTTTGTATTTCTTGTTTGT